>NC_081222.1:11752653-11907653 GCF_902713425.1 Acipenser ruthenus
GGGAGGAGAGGGGAGAGGGAGGAGAGGGGAGAGGGAGGAGAGGAGAGGGGAGGAGGGGGAGGGGAGGCATCACACAGCACTGCCCTTTCCAGGTGGAGGTGCGGTTTAAATATCTCAACCAAAAAATATGTTGGCTGAACATGTGGGCTGTGAGTAACTGTCTGGGAAATATTGGAGCCTGGTAAATGAATTTAGAAATTGCAATCCTACAAAAAACTTCATACACACAAGGTGATGTTTGCCTCTTGTGTAAGGTCCGGGTGCAGAGTGGATTGCAGACTGCGGGTGGACCCGGCTGCAGCACCAGTCTGATACTGGGAACGAGAGGAGATTGAGTGTCACACTCTGGTTTCAGGGTGCAGATGGAAATGTGACGTTGCGAGGGATTTGAAGAATATACTGGGTGAGACTAGGCATGGAGCAAAGGGCAGAAGCAACACAGTATAAAAGCAGATCGACACAGTTAAAGGATTGTTCTCCAGTCTGTGTGCTTGCTAGTTTTGTACCGGAGGAATAAATGCATTTGCTTCCAATTTTCCAATTGTTTTGTATATATATTTTCTCCGTCCGCTATGGAAGCAGAGACGTGTAGTTACTAAGTAACTTTCAGCTGTACTTTTTCAGCTCTCGCTCCTCCCTCCTCTCCCTGTAGCTGTGCACAGTCGAGGAGGAATGTCGGCCCTCTCACATTATCACACAGGGTGGAGGGTTGTATAACTTGGACAGGTGCCAGTCTTCCAGCTAGAGAGTGCTTTACACTTAAGGAGGCTTGTGTAGAGAGGGAGAGGGGGAGAGGGGGAGAGGGGGAGAGGGAGGGAGGGGGAGAGGGAGGGAGGGGGAGAGGGAGGGAGGGAGAGAGGGGGAGAGGGGGAGAGGGGGAGAGGGAGGGAGGGAGGGAGGGAGGGAGGGAGTGGGGGGGGGGAGAGAGGGGGAGGGAGTGGGGAGGAGGGAGAGGAAGAGGGAGTGGGGAGGAGGGAGAGGAAGAGGAGTGGGGGGGAGGGGGAGAGAAGGGGGAAGAGCGAGAGGGAGAGGGAAAGAGAGAGGGGGGAGAGAAGGGGGAGAGGGGGAGGGAGAGGGAAAGAGAGAGGGGGAGAGAGGGAGGGAGGGGGAGGAGGAGGGGGAGAGAGATGGGGAGGAAGAGGGAGAGGCAGAGGGACACTTGCTGTATCTTTTGTTTTAAACTTCATCCATAAGTCAAAACACTCCGTCTTTACTATAGCAAAAGGTGGCATGCTATACCATACTCCCCCTCACCATGCCTTCACTTCACTAAACTTTGCTGGGATTTTGCTGTAGTTTTTCAAGGGAAACCTTTTTTTTTTTTTAGGGACTGTGATCAAACACATTCGTAATCTACTGTCATTATTTTGTGGACGGACGGTAAATATGTAGTGATTGTCAGAACGAAACTTTAGAAGGGTATTTTTAAAATAAACCCCCCATTAAATAATAAAGAATATCCTAGATATTTTAATAAGCGCAGGTTCCTGGCTTCGCTGGGGACTCCACAGGGAGCGTTGGCTCTGGTGCTCGATTAGGGACCATTTCTCCTCATCGTGCTACAGGGCTGGCCTTTGTCCTCCAGGGGCCGCTAGCTCGCTGACATACATTATACTCTCAAGCTCCTGGGTGTAATGATGCAATTGGTTTGGTCGGGGGATCGGAGGAGACCCCCTGCTCTGAGCTGCTGTGGGGATCGCTGTGGTGAGAGAACATAACTGGATATTCATTACCCTTCGATCACACATAGTAGACTTGCTTCAGAGATGTTAACGTTTCTCAAAGTGTGCAGGTCTAGGGAAGCTATGCTGACACTATACACTGCTTTAGTAGCTAGAATGGAAACTAGGCTGATCCCAGGACTAAAGAACAAAAGAAAATAATGCAGCCTAGAAAAAAAGAGGGGATTTAATAGAGAGCTCATGAAATACCAGCCCTGAAAAAAGTGAAGGAATGGCAAACGTCCCGGTGTGCCGCAAGTGTGGGAAGAAGGTGGCTGCAGAGGCAGGTTGTGCTAACCCCGCCAATCTGACTTCCCTTTGCGAGCCGAAGAATCCCCATCCGCTGGGCTACGGCGCTTCCTAACCCAGCCAGACACGACCCCTCTCCAAGTGGAAACTTCCTCCTGCTAATGAGCTCGGTGCCGGGGCTACGAGGCGCTGTCGCCGCGAGGAAGCAGGTCCTGTTGAGCAGGAAGAAGCTACCATTCCACAGGCAGCTCTAATCATTCATAACCAGAGGTCAGGGCAGGTGTGCGTCCGGCTTCCTGCAGCGAAACAATGGCTCTGCTATTGTGAGGGCTGCTGTTTTTACAAGGGCTGCCCCTGTACTCCGCCCCGCACACAGGAGCGAGAGTGCGGTACAAGCAGGGAGAGCGGACAAGGGGATAGGACTGTCATAAACACACACCTGGACCCCATCCAAAAAATCTATTCACAAACCTTTTGGTGTAATAGCTGTAGAGTGTATGGTAGTGATTTAGGCATCTGCTTTGGATCAGATGCACAATGCTGTTCTAATAAGATGAGCTGCATTGCCTTTCTTATCTAACTATATATTATACAAATCCAGTAAGACTGTGTTAAATGTGACCTGCAACACCGCCAGCATTGCGATCTGTTATCTTTGTCAAGCCCTGATGAATAAACATATAAGTACTGAAGCTGTGTCTATTCCTATGGACATTGAAAGAGTGAGAGACTTGTATTCGTTTCAAGGGCTGTTTCTCTCTTGTTGCTTAAAAGCCTGTTCTTTTATACCAAGCTCGTTTAAATAAACGCATACCATTTTCAGTTCTGAGTAAATCTGTAATAAACTAGCCAGGAGTTTAACATGTTCCTCCAGAAAGGATATTGAAAATCTGCTTCCGTGTGAAGTGGACCAGCGTTTCTTAGCAGGACCTCCTTAAAAAAAAAAAAAAAATCTCTTTTGGTTTTTTGGCACGGCATGCGAATGCTTTATCTGCCTGGAACGGCTTGGGCGGAGTTCAGAAGGGGGTGCTGGGGGGGGGGGGCTCAGTGTTTTAACTGTGGGGTGAATGCATACTGTATTTATGTATGTGTCCAAAATAAACTAAATCAAGAACGGATGTCTTATTTTGTGAAAGACTTCTACTCTAACGTATTTGTTAGCTTCATGCACAAACACAAGACCCTTTAACCTACTGAACTAACCTCCCCGAGGCAAGCATTGCTGTACTGTATTTATCTAAAGCAGTTTTAAACTGATGTCATTATTTGGCACCGATCCTTTCCATTCTTGCAGAAGTCAGGACACTCCTTCATGACAGTCCAGTTTGTTTACGTTACTTGCTTATCAAGTTTGTGAGACCCCAAGTACTTTTTTGGTCATTATTATTTCTTTCTAAATACTGTTAAAGCTCAACGATAAGGAGTTTAAAATCATAAAACTACATTCAAGGGAAATCTCTTAGGGGGGTGAGGGAGGGAGCAGTTCAGTCTCCGTGCCTCAAGCCTGCCCTGGACTGGAGGGAGCACCCTTTCTCTTAGGGGGCGAGGGAGGAAGCAGTTCAGTCTCCATGCCTCAAGTCAGCCCTGGACTGGAGGGAGCCCCCTTTCTCTTAGGGGGTGAGGGAGGGAGCAGTTCAGTCTCCTTGCCTCAAGCCTGCCCTGGACTGGAGGGAGCACCCTTTCTCTTAAGGGGGTGAGGGAGGGAGCAGTTCAGTCTCCATGCCTCAAGCCTGCACTGGGCTGGACTGGAGGGAGCACCCTTTCTCTTAGGGGGCGAGGGAGGGAGCAGTTCAGTCTCCATGCCTCAAGCCTGCCTTGGGCTGGACTGGAGGGAGCACCCTTTCTCTTAGGGAAGAGGGAGGGAGCAGTTCAGTCTCTTTGTCTCAAGCCTGCCCTGGACTGGAGGGAGCACCCTTTCTCTTAAGGGGGTGAGGGAGGGAGCAGTTCAGTCTCCATGCCTCAAGCCTGCCCTGGGCTGGACTGGAGGGAGCACCCTTTCTCTTAGGGGGGTGAGGGAGGGAGCAGTTCAGTCTCCGTGCCTCAAGCCTGCCCTGGGCTGGACTGGAGGGAGCACCCTTTCTCTTAGGGGGGAGAGGGAGGGAGCAGTTCAGTCTCCGTGCCTCAAGTCAGCCCTGGACTGGAGGGAGCACCCTTTCTCTTAGGGGGGTGAGGGAGGGAGCAGTTCAGTCTCCTTGCCTCAAGCCTGCCCTGGACTGGAGGGAGCCCCCTTTCTCTTAGGGGGTGAGGGAGGGAGCAGTTCAGTCTCCGTGCCTCAAGCCTGCCCTGGACTGGAGGGAGCCCCCTTTCTTCTCTGTGATGTGCTTTGAATAGTGTGATTTTGGCAGTGTTTCCTGCCTGTGTGTGGCTGACGACTCTGAAGCATTGCCTGCTAAAGCTCTCTTATCTGTGTCGGGGCCAGGTACTGTGTGGGTTGGCAAAATAGTTATTTGAGTTTCTTTTCCAGTCGAAAGCCTGGCAGCGCTATTTACTAAACAGCCATAATAATGTATCCATTTACTGCAATGCCTTTGAGATAATGAACTGACTAGCAGTATTATTTCTTCATTCACAGACTTTATCTTCTAAAACAAACAGCGTTACTGGAAGCAAAACATTCCCTGAAACGTCACTGTGCAATCTTCGTAAGCTGGAAAGCAGGGCTGTGGTTGAGTAGGCTGGGAGCTCACTATTGTGAGAAGCGTGGCTTAGCAGTAACAAAAGACAGTGGCTTCACCGGCTTATAATAATCTAGTAATGCTCTCTAAGTCCCTCAAGAGCCTTACCTTGTGAGTTTGTGACCCTAAGGGGGTTAGTGTGTGATAGAATTTAATGCTTACCCGAGGGGTGGGATGCTACATAAACTCAGAGGGTGGGTATTCAATTCTCGTTTATCACACAGTATTTTTTCCCTGCAAGAGTTCTAAGGTTCTGTGCTGCTTGTTTGGAATTCCTAGTGAAATTCCATTCTAACCCCAGTACATTACCCTGAAGAAGCCCCAGCTGGCAGAGCACAGCGTTACCAGCAATGCAAACACAATGGATTTGGAACAAATATTGCACAGTAGACCCTGATTCAGTAGCACGCCATCGGTCCGGCATTGCAATTATAAGCTTCCCACTGCCTTGTGGTACCATTCTATCAATGGAAGCTGCATTGCATTGTAGCTGCCATTAGTACAGAACCTTTGTAGTGCCACTGTCTGTCTGCATTGCCATTGCAGAGCATTTGGGATTAGTTAACACAATGCCGCTGTGGTGCCATGGCCTCTTAGCACAGCACCATTCCCACTGCAGCGCCGCTGTCTGTCGCTGGAGTCCATTTGGTATCTGTTGAGAAGCAAGGAAATAGATTTCAACACTTTTAAGTGACTCCAGACTGTTTGTTTGTGCTGGGAGTACGCAGCAGTGAAGTAAGCTAGAAAGCTGCGGCTAGTTACTGGCTGTGGAATGGATTACACAGTCCTCCCTTCTAACCCCGCAACACGCAAAGCGCTTGGCAGGGCCTGGGGAGCTGTGCTGTAAAGGGGGGAGGAAATGTAATCGCTGTGAACGAATGTATTTGTACTGGACTGACACAGTCTGAAAAAAAAAAAAAAAAACTGGCCGGTGTGCCTATCCTGTGCATTGAAGACTTCGGATTTCCAGCAGGAGGTTCCTCGGGGGGGAGAAGGGAAGGGGCTGTGGTTTCCCCAGGACGCTTTTCTCTTCTCAGGCCAGGGCCCTCTTTCCAAGGGCACAAGTGAAATGAGTTCCTGCTTGTCAACATGACTGTAATCAACAGTGCATGCTGGGAAACGGCTCTTAACCCATTCCGTGCCATTGTCCTCATTTTGAGTATTTTAATTTTCTCTTTATTGTCATGATAACTTACTCCCCTTATTTGGTTAACTGCAAAAGTTTAAATGTGAGTCTTAATTCTGCAAATACAGCCCTTCAGATGCTTTTATGGCATCTCAATGTAAGAAACTGAAGCCTTAATATGATCCATGTCTTGGTGTTTTCCTCCTCCTGATAAAGCTCCATTTTCTGTGCGTCTAACTGGACTGTCCTCAAAATCGGAGGCAGCAGTTTGTAACCAAAAAATCTGGAGCCTCGCGCTTCACCTTCACTTTCCGTTTCAATTAAAAGAACCCTCTGTTTGCAAGCCGAGCTTTTAGATAGTGCTGTGGCCATCTAGAGGGTGTCCCCACCCCTTCAACTGCTTCTTTCCTGCCGTTAGCCAACCAGCTGCTTCCCTTATTGACTGACATGCTTTCAGCCAATGACATGCCCCCGAAGATGCTGCTTGGGGGTAAAGTGACCCAGGAAGTGCAAGAGACTTCTGTAGCAAATTGAATTGCTAGAATTGGCTACAAGCACTTTGAGTTTAAGCAAAGCCCAGCCTTGGATAAGCTGTTAGGAACAGCAGAGGGACAGGGGAATTGTGTTTCATGACATGAATGTGGAAAACCCAGACGGCTCACTGTGTGCTCGTCTCCGCAGAGCGCAGGGGAGAGGGGAGGAGGGGGGGGGGGGTAGGATCGCCGCGGCTCACTGAAAGGTCAGATGGCCTCATTAAAGCGTCTGTTTTCTGTCGAGCGGATTTGAAAGAGTGCAAGCCTCCTTCCGTCCTTCTTAATTAACACAGACGTACAAACATGCACAATTCCATGACCCGCAGGCTCTGTTCCCAGTGTGGACACCATTACATGTATAATCCCAGTGTATGGATGTATAGTGCTGGATCTTTCAAAGTACCAGCCAACGTTAAAGCATTAGAAAAATGACAAAGATGCTCTCGGTATCATATTCTTAAGGCCGCTACACACCAGACGGGTAGCGAGAAGTAAAAATGTGCAGCAATGTGACAAAATGAAGAGAGCCTATACTTTTGATAAGTATCTTTCACACCACAGGCAGGGGCGACCGGAACGACATGAAATAAACAACTAGGGAAGTGAGCAATCAGAGAACAGCTTCAATGCACCATCCCCCAGATTGATGCAGTATCCAAAATGCCCGATTTAAAAAAAATCATTCTTGCCGTGGAAAAATACTCAGAGCTTTATGACAAGGATAATCGCTATTGTAAAGATACAGAGAAAGGTAATATATGGGAGTCCATTTTATGGACCAAAGGAACTGGATAGGATTTATTGTCATAGATGTTGCAATACCGTCGGAGAAGGCAGATCATTTCCATGTCATGTTGAGGATTAAGTTGATTCGTTTTAGAGATCTGGCAGTTCTCTAATCTCTCCACTTACTGTGGCAATGGAAAGAAGCTGGAGTGAAGGCGTTTGCTCGCGCAGTGAGAAAGCGTCTCTTGGGGAATGGTTTGGTGTCGGGGGAGCCCTGCTAAGAAGCTCCTTCTGAGCAAGAACGAAAACATCACAGGTCGTCTGAACTTTTGTCGCACGTACAAAGACTGGACCAAAGATGACTGGGGCAAAGTCATTTTCCCTGACGTGTCCCCCTTCAGCTGATTTGGAAACTGAGCTTGATTGAGAGTTTGAAGGGAAAAGGAGAAAGACGCAAGCCAGAGCGGACCGTCCCGACGACGAAGCGTCCTGAAACTGTCCGTATCGGGAGACGCTAGGCACAGGATCTCTGCACGTATAACCCAAAGAGTAAGGGACTGGTAGCTGAAAACGCTCCAAGACCACCTCGGCTCAGAACCATTTTCCCAATGGAGATTTCTACTGCTAAGACAACAGAGCCCCTTGCCATTATGCCAAAGAAGTGCAGAAATGGTTCGAGGATGACACTATCACGCCACTGCAATTTGAACCTGAAAATCCACCAGATCCCAATGCTATTGAGAATGTTTGGAGGGTCTGATAGGACAGAAAATCAGGAAAAGTCAAGCATGCAGCCGAAACGAACTGGAACCCAGTGTAAAGGCTGCAATGAGCAATCTAACGGATAGCTTTACCCTTCAGAGCCTCATTGAGTCCATGCCTGAGAGAATTAAGGCTGTCTTAAAACACTAGGGAATGCACTGCAAAGGCTAAGTACTGCTATTATGGCTTCCATGTTTACGATATCATATTGTAGTTTCTTTTGATTTCCATGATGTTAAACAATAGGTCTCAATTATGTTCATATAGTTGTTTTTTTTGTAATTGTGTCTCAATCCTAAAATTCTAGGGTGCTGGTAAACTTTTGGCCATCGCTGAAAGGTCTTGCGCATTCCAGAGGTCTTACTGCAATCATGCGCCCTATGGCGTTCAGCCACAGACAATTTGCAAAGTAATTTAGCAATTCCCTGTGCTTTTCCTAAGTTGTACCAGACATGATCTTCGCTGTGCATCACCAGACTGTGGTATGTGTGTCTGTGCTTATGATGGTTCCACCATGCCTTTACTCAGACTTCAATACATGCTGATGTGCTTTTACCAAGGGCTACCACTGTGTCAGTAATGTATCGCGCTGGGGAAGATGTTAGGTTTTCATGACTCCCCTGAAATGGGTTTCTGCAATGGACTGCCAAGACATGTGTGTGTGTGTGTACCTGTGCGTGTGTGTGTGTGTGTGTGTACCTGTGTGTGTGTGTGTGTGTGTGTGTGTGTGTGTGTGTACCTGTGTGTGTGAGCGTGTGTGTGTGTGTGCGTATGTGTGTGTACCTGTGTGTGTGTGTGTGCGTGTGTGTGTGTGTACCTGTGTGTGTGAGCGTGTGTGTGTGTGCGTCTGTGTGTGTGTGTGTGTGTGTGTGTACCTGTGTGTGTGAGCGTGTGTGTGTACCTCTGTGTGTGTGTGTGTGTGTGCGTCTGTGTGTGTGAGTGTGTGTGTGTGTGTGTACCTGTGTGTGTGAGGGTGTGTGTGTGAGTGTGTGTGAGCGTGTGTGTGTGTATGTAACTGCCTCCCATCTGCAATGTTTTTCAGTTTATTCTGAATTTTTTGCTTTCATCAAGTCAGTGATGCTGTCCCAGCAGGAGATAATTGCAGGAAGGGAGAGGTCATCAGTCTTTTTCAGTATCTGCAATTAAGCACTGAAGAATTAGGCCTAAGCCTCCTTAAACGAAATCACATGGAGAAAACATCTGAGGTCAGAAACTGGCTGGGTTTTGCTCCAAACCTGATCCTAAACCCGGACAGCCCCGTTTTGTGTCTCAACCAGGAGCGGATATGTGTGTTTTTAAACACACATTGCTTTCCAGTGTGCCTGAGGAATCGCATTCCCTGTTTTCATGTTTTCCTAGTCTGAATACAATGTCTTTCTGAAGGAAAGGCGGGTGTTGAAAAGCGAGGCTGTAATGCAAGCTAGGAAGAGGGTTACCTGTGCATTGAGGGCACTGGAGGAAAGCCTCCCAAGTCATATCATTAATGAAGGAGAAGAGTGTGCAGTAACGTTACGCTAACAATCATCAACAGAAAGATCAGGCGTACGAAGGAAGAGCGTGCTGTTTTAAACACTGATCTGAAACGGAACATCATCATCATGTACATTTTATTAGCTCTTATAATAGCAATGATAGGGACACGTTCCTTCGTTTTCTTAGTTTAAATTGTTTTTTTCAAATACAACATGGTAGACATTTCTGCTGCTTCCTTCCTGTTCTCTGTGGGTCACTCCAATGGTCTAACCTACAGCACAGGCAGTGTACCAGGAAGATAGATCTGTATCTATCAATCTATCTATCTATCTATCTATCTATCTATCTCTATAAACCTCATCATAGGAGCAAAAATAGATTTAACTATTGCCTTCACATCCTTACACCACCAGGTGATAGTCTCAGTCTGTCATGTGATTGGTTCACATCACTGCCAGTCCCCGCCCCTTTTCAAAGGCACGCCCTCCACCTCCACTCCTAACAACAAGATAAAATGGCTGAATGAGAAAACTGCTGACCGGCGATTCGGTGACAGAAAATGAATTGCAAAGCATACTACAAAAGAAAGACAGAAACATTTTCTGTTTTTTATTTATTTGGTTATTTGCTATCGGCTATATTTAAACAAAATACTGTAAAACCATAAATATTTGTGACTAAATTACTTGCTGAATCACACTGCATTTTGCTCCAGAAATGTTGGCGCCCCGTTGCAGTGCATTACTTCATTATATGTACAGCACGAAGATATTCGTGTCAAAAATGTTTGTTTTTTTCCATATGCAAAAAACACAGAATAGAAGGCTTGCAAATATTTATGGCTTTACAGTATATAAAGTCATATTTACTATCCAACCTTGCCTCTGTCATTATTTTTGACTGACTCGTATATAAAATATGTACAGCAGACTCAGCCATAGTGGAAAATTAAATGCCCCTCGGGAAGACTTTTGTTACCTTGTTAGCCTGCAGCTTTGGGCATTATAGCATCCTGCCCGTAACAATAGTCTTCCCTCGGGGCAATAATTTTCCACTATAGCCCTCCTCTCCAGTCCATATATATATATATGTGTGTGTGTGTGTGTGTGTGTGTGTGTGTGTGTGTGTGTGTTCATACACGTTTAGATCAATTGATTATATATAATAAATCAATTGATTTATATAAAAGATAAGTATAATATACTGTATTTCACTTGGACTGCTAGGTGTTTGACTTTCATAACCGTTAGATCCAGAGTATTCAGAAGCATCACTGTCTAGATCAGCCCCCAGCCTTGGTGAGCTCAGCTTTTACCAGTCTACACGTTATTGTCTACCAGGTGAAGCTCCACGTTACTGGACCCTCAGCTGATGCGCTATCCTTGCACTATTGCACTGCTAACATGTCATTGTAAATATAACTTGTTGTGTTCCTAACTTGCTGCATCCTAGTTCATATTGTTAAAACAATGCATTAGTAAGACCTCACCTAGAATATTATGTTCAGTTCTGGTCACCTCGTTACAAAAAGGATATTGCAAAGAAGAGCAACCAGAATTTATCCTGGGTTTAAAAGGCATGTCGTATGCAGACAGGCTAAAAGAATTGAATCTGTTCAGTCTTGAACAAATTAGACTACGCGGCGATCTGATTCAAACATTCAAAATCCTAAAAGGTATAGACAGGGGACTTTTTTTACCTGAAAAAAAAAACAAGGACCAGGGATCACAAATGGAGATTAGATAAAGGGGCATTCAGAACAGAAAATAGGAGGCATTTTTTTACACAGAGAATTGTGAGGGTCTGGAACCAACTCCCCAGTAATGTTGTTGAAGCTGACACCCTGGGATCCTTCAAGAAGCTGCTTGATGAGATTCTGGGATCAATAAGCTACTAACAACCAAACGAGCAAGATGGGCTGAATGGCCTCCTCTCGTTTGTAAACTTTCTTATGTTCTTATGTTACTGGATCCTCAGCTGATGCACTATTGCACTGCTAACATGTCATTGTAGATATAACTTGCTGTAATCCTAACTTGTTGCATCCTAGTTCATATTGTATTCTGGTAGTATTATTATTTGCACTGACTGTAAACTACACTGTGTTTAAATATGAATCTTGCATTGTAACCCTGTGCTGCCCTGTAACACCTGTAAGACACCTTGGATAAAGACGTCTGTCAAATAATACTAATAAAAAACAGAATGAGATTAGCTCGGAGTTCGATCTCCTTTGCAGGGGTAAAAGGTGTGCTACGAAGGGCAATGGGACGACCCTCTTTTCAGCGTGCGGCTCAACAGCACACAGTGTTTGTTTTGCGGAGCAGCGAAGGCGTCTCTTTTCTCCAGGGCTGTCCTCGGCTAGCCAGCGCAGAGTGTGTTGTTAATTACTTTCCTAATGTTAAAGGATAAATCAGGGTTTTTTTGGGGGGGGGGTTTGCCGTTACCAGGCGAAAAGTAGGTCATCGCTACAACACATGTGAGAGAGAGAGAGAGAGGGAGAAAATGAGGAAAAGCTGGAAGCGAAAGGGGTCAACCCTACAGTGTGTGTTTTTTCTTTCTTTCTCTTTTTCTCTCTTTCATTCTCAATTACAGTAACATATGATATTAGACGGCAGGCAGATTTAAAGCTTTACCTCGTCTAAAGCCCCGGAGGAGAACTGTTTTAAATGGACTGAGGATCAAGGCAGGATCTGAAGGGAGGAAGAGGTGTAATTATAAAGCATGACTGCCTATTTCATTTAGCAAGTTCAAAAACTTTATAATAATGTAATAACCACACTGTAATTGCATCTGCTTCATATTTTCCATACTGCCTGAGAGGGGATGTTAAACTGGTCTATTTAATAGAGGAACAGTTTCTTAATAAGGGGCATGGATAAAGCATTGACACTGATCGCAACCTTGACATGGCATAGACTCCTCGAGGTGTTGCTGTGTCACCTGATCAGTGCAGAGAGGCAGGCAGAGGTTTGTGATGATGATGAGGAGGATCGTCCAAGTTCATCCCACACATGCTCTATCAGGTGGATTATAGTGGCCATGGTAGATGCCTGAATCTCTGTCGTGCTCCTCAAACCGTTCACACACAATTGAAAGTAGCCAGTGCTGTAATTTTCTGTTTCATTTCTATAGCAAAGTGTGATAGAACATTCTAAAAACTAGGACTGTGATGTTAAACTTCAAAAACGCAGCGTGCGTGGACCATGGCAAGCTTGTATATGGGATAATATTAAAATCCTATGGAACTTGTACTGTAGATTCTATAGTATTTGTACTACAGTATTCCTAGATGTGCATTGCCCAGCTCCCCTCCCTCTCTCTGTCTTCCTCGCTGTCCATTAATCCTGCTCTCTCTCTCTCTCTCTCTCTCTCTCTCTCTCTCTCTCTCTCTCTCTCTCTCTCTCTCTCCTCTCCTGTTCTGAGAGAGAGACTGGCTTTTCCCCGCACCTTGTAAAGGGGTTTGTCGTTTTTGGCCGTTGTTTGTGAAGCTGGCTCGCGGGTTTTGCGAATGAATGTCGTGTTTGAGCCCTGCCAGAAGGAACAGGCTGTAAATCTGAAATAATGAAGGACTCCACCAAACGAGGTGCTTGTGGGGTGAGGGAGGGGTGAAGGGGGGGGAGGAGGCGGTGTTCACCAGAGCGGAGATTAAAAGAGCTAAAAGGGAACAGACTTGAGTTTACTACTCTTAAAAAGCATGTTTTCATGAAGGGATGCCCCCTCCTTCCGTTTATCAGCCCTTCCATTATCTTTCCTGAATCCCACTGCAGTGCAGCTACAGTGGGGTGAAGCTGCCAGCAGTAGGATAGTTCCATAGTTACACTAACAAACACACTGAAATGTGTTCCTGCTGGACTCGGGTTTAATGTCAGTTTTCGTCTCTAGTGGCTCTTCCGGGCACTGGAAGCACAAAGGCAGCTGTAATGGGACGGGGCTGCCATTGGTAGCCCCCACATTTATACTGCATGGTATTGGTGTTTAAAGACGGGAGCTCTTGTCATGGAGACTGAAAGGGTTAAAAACGGGCTGCGAGCAGGTGAGCGTCGCGTTTGTGGGAGCAGATTTGCGTGCGTGTGTTTTTTTTTCTCCCATGAAAGGCGCTCTCTCTCTCTCTCTCTCTGTCTCTCTCTCTCTCTCCCCCCCCTCTCTCTCTCTCTCTCTCTCCCCCCCTCTCTCTCTCTCTCTCTCTCTCCCCCTCTCTCTCTCTCTCTGTCTCTCCCCCTCTCTCTCTCTCTCTCTCTCTCTCTCTCCCCCTCTCTCTCTCTCAAATTCAAATTCATTCAAATTCAAAGGTGCTTTATTGGCATGACCATTATTCACAGTATTGCCAAAGCAATGCATACACAGTACATCATCTGAACATTAAATAGACAATAACACTGATGAGAATAATAATGATAATAATAATGGTAAACAAACATAAATAATAACCATGTTATTAATAAGTTAACAATAACAACAGTGAAATATAACAAGATTTGAACTAATGTAGAGTGCTCACTGTTTGTCCCTCAGGCTGTGACAGGCGGCTGTGTACTGGGCTGCCAGTTGGACACAGCTGGACTCCTCTCCGAGGAGGATTGGGAGTTTTTGAGAGTCTGGCAGGTCTGGGAATGTTTTGCAGAGATTTTTTATTTGTGGGAAGAAAGTTTCCCTTATTTCTGTGTATTTTGTACGCTGCAGTAGAAAGTGTCGGTCTGTTTCTATGGCCAGGTTGTGCTCACTGAGCCTGTATTTGGTTAGGATCTGCCTCTGCCCTCTCTCTCTCTCTCTCTCTCTCTCTCTCTCTCTCTCTCTCTCCCCCTCTTTCTCGTTGGTTTTGTAACCACACAGCTGCGGTGTGGGTATTGAGTCATGAAATTAGAAACACATTTCAACATGGGAATAAAATGAGGACTTTCCATTTTTATTCATGGGGGGGCGACTGTAATTACAGTTAAAATTGCACTAAATGCATTAACATGTTTACTGTATTTATTCTAAATAACCTGAGCAATAGTCACAGGCACACGTGCACAGAAACGTGCGATAGAACTTGGAGTTTTTCAGACAAATGGAGTCACCCGAAAGTGGTTGAAAATACACTGGAATTGCAGTTAATCATGGAATTCACCCCAGATCTGCCTCACCGTATGACAGTGGAGACCCCATTCTCTGCGGCTTGGAGCCCATTCTAACCCCAGTGTGTCACCCTGAAGACACCCCATCAAGCAGAGCCATCAGCAGAACGCAGCATCACCAGCAATGCAAACAGGAGCTGCACAGCAAAGTGATCCCCATAGCACACTGCCTGCCTGCCTGCCTGCCTGTCTGGTACCAATGTGGCACAGAGGCAATGCCCAGAAAATGTGGTTCATATTCCATTGTGATACCTTGAATTAAATGCAGACTGATCCACATTGTGCACAGCAAACTAGAAGGAAACTCTGCAGTGTGGAGCGGGGTTCTCTTTCCTATAGACCTCTATACAGCTCTGTAGTGTTGAGTGTTCTCTTAACTATAGACCTCTATACAGCTCTGCAGTGTTGAGTTCTCTTTCCTATAGACCTCTGTACAGCTCTGCAGTGTTGAGTGGAGTTCTCTTTCCTATAGAGCTCTGTACAGCTCTGCAGTGTGGAGTGGAGTTCTCTTTCCTATAGACCTCTATACAGCTCTGCAGTGTTGAGTTCTTTCCTATAGACCTCTATACAGCTCTGCAGTGTTGAGTTCTCTTTCCTATAGACCTCTATACAGCTCTGCAATGTTGAGTTCTCTTTCCTATAGATCTCTATACAGCTCTGCAGTGTTGAGTTCTCTTTCCTATAGACCTCTATACAGCTCTGCAGTGTTGAGAGTGGAGTTCTCTTTCCTATAGATCTCTATACAGCTCTGCAGTGTTGAGTTCTCTTTCCTATAGACCTCTATACAGCTTTGCAGTGTTGAGAGGGGAGTTCTCTTTCCTATAGATCTCTATACAGCTCTGCTTGTGTTGAGTTCTCTTTCCTATAGACCTCTATACAGCTCTGCAGTGTTGAGAGTGGAGCTCTCTTTCCTATAGATCTCTATACAGCTCTGCAGTGTTGAGTTCTCTTTCCTATAGACCTCTATACAGTTCTGCAGTGTTGTTCTCTTTCCTGTAGACCTCTATACAGCTCTGCAGTGTTGAGAGGGGAGTTCTGTTTCCTATAGATCTCTATACAGCTCTGCAGTGTTGAGAGTGGAGTTCTCTTTCCTATAGACCTCTATACAGCTCTGCAGTGTTGTTCTCTTTCCTATAGACCTCTATACAGCTCTGCAGTGTGGAGTGGAGTTCTCTTTCCTATAGACCTCTATACAGCTCTGCAGTGTTGTTCTCTTTCCTGTAGACCTCTATACAGCTCTGCAGTGTTGTTGTCTTTCCTGTAGACCTCTATACAGCTCTGCAGTGTTGTTGTCTTTCCTGTAGACCCTGTACAGTGTTGAGTGGAATTCCCTCGATTTGTATTTTGTACGAGTAGGCGGGTGTTTTTGTGTTTCTCCACTCCTCGCACCCCCTCCCTCTCTGCCTCTCTCCCCCTCTCCCTCTCCCTTTTTCCACACAAAGCTGTTTTTCATAAACTTCAGTCTGGAATAGCACTCCCTGGGGTCTGTGGTGTAACACTGGACTTTTCTGAGCGGGTGCCAAACAGATGCTGTGTTTTGGACTTTCACCAGAAGATCCTTCACGCTCTCTGTCCATTCCCCCTCCCCCTCCCCCAAAGATCATTTTTTTGGGTCAGTCAGTCGTTTAATGAAATAACCGCTCTACTGTACAATTTTTTCCTTTCTTTTTCATTGTTGATTACAGACAACTGCAGAATTCCCGGAAAGTAATCAATGCGTAAGCTGTGTATGTCTTTACTCACAAATTGATTCCAGTTCCATAACGTCATGTTTTCTGTTTATCCCAAGAGTAGTGAGTCATTTACTTGTGGTGATCGATTTCATGAAGTCCTTTTTGAACTTCTCGTAACACATGCAATAGGTGATGCGTTTATCTCATTTCTACAAGGGATTCCACAAAGTCTCTTTCTCCAGCTTGTCAGAATGCTTTATTGACGTGTCTGCGTGTGTCCACAGTCGTCCGTTTGTTGTCGTCCATTGCATCAAGAGGACTGACTGAACCAGACAGGAGTGCTGGAGATGGGAGTCATGTGACTTAGCTGGTCTGTCATGTGGCTTCCGGTTTGACTACAGCACTGCTGCCTATAGGAAATAGCACTGAACTTGGAAAAGATTCACCAGGATGTGATAAGGGAAACAGAAAATCATTTCCCAAGTGAGTCCACACAAGAAGAATAGACTAGTTAAGGAGAGAGAGAGAGAGAGAGAGAGAGAGAGAGAGAGAGAGAGAGAAAATATTTGCTTGAGAAGGATACAGTGTGCTTGTCTGTTGCAATGCCTCAAGCCTGCCCTGGACTGGAGGGAGCACCCTTTCTCTTAGGGGGTGAGGGAGGGAGGGAGCAGTTCAGTCTCCATGCCTCAAGCCTGCCCTGGACTGGAGGGAGCACCCTTTCTCTTAGGGGGTGAGGGAGGGAGGGAGCAGTTCAGTCTCCATGCCTCAAGTCTGCCCTGGACTGGAGGGAGCACCCTTTCTCTTAGGGGGGTGAGGGAGGGAGCAGTTCAGTCTCCATGCCTCAAGCCTGCCTGGACTGGAGGGAGCACCCTTTCTCTTAGGGGGTGAGGGAGGGGGCAGTTCAGTCGCCACGCCTCAAGCCTGCCCATTCTTTGACCTTTTGACCTAGACACAAGTAGAATGTTTGTGTTCCTGCTGCGCCAAATAGGTTTTCATATCTTACTTGAATAGATTCATATTTTTGTAAGCCAAGATATATTCAATTTTTTTCTGAAAACATCCAGATTGAAAACTATCATTAGTTTAAATAAAGGGGTCACAAATGGAGATTAGATAAAGGGGCATTCAGAACAGAAAATAGGAGGCACTTTTTTACACAGAGAATTGTGAGGGTCTGGAACCAACTCCCCAGTAATGTTGTTGAAGCTGACACCCTGGGATCCTTCAAGAAGCTGCTTGATGAGATTCAGGGATCAATAAGCTAGTAACAACCAAACGAGCAAGATGGGCTGAATGGCCTCCTTTCTTATGTTCTTATTTATGAGAGCGTGGAATATCGAATACTAGTTAGAATTGAAAACACTATTAGCCAACTATGCTTGCCTTACAAGGTACAAGACCAAAGTTTTACGAGTTGGGTGGGGCAAAACAGCCATGTCAGAAACTCTGATATGCATACGATTTCCAAAGGACTTCGAATCTGTTTTTAAACTACTGTCAGCTGTGCTGAATACAAGAGTGATTTAAAAAAACAAACTTCTAGAAATACTTCTAGAAAACAATAAAATGACATTGTAAGACATTCTGAATGTGTTTTTATTTCTTAGGGCTCTGCTTGCTGTTTCAGGTGTTTTATTAATTCGATCTCACAAGATAAAAACAGGAGGCCTCCTCCACGTGGCCAGATAGCTGCGGTGTGTTTTACGAGGGATCGCACTTGATTTTATGGGGGTTGCGCAGCTCCAACCTTTGTGTTTAAGACCTCTCGTCGATTTGAATATTAGGAGAGACAGTAAAATTATACAACCTCTCTTTAAAGCCAGTGGAAACACTTGACGCTCATGGCTTTCGATTCGGTTTATTGCATTTGGGACACCAACAGAAAAACTAAAAAAAAAAAAATCTCTGGCTTGATCATTTTTCAGAATGCTTTTGGAAGGGGTTAGTTTTTCAGTCGCTGTCAATAGACCCACTGAATGGAAATAGCTTTCTTTTAAAAACATTTTTATAAGGGTGTCGAAAAATCAACAGTAAGTAATGAAACACTTTTACAATGACTCTCAAGCTGCAGCCGGCAGCCGGCCAAAATAATGAATAGCAAGGTGTGTCGCTCCGCAATGATTTTATAGGCCTGTTACTCTAATTGAGGGAGTCTAGCAGGTTTCGGATTCTTGAGGAGCTTCCACACTGTCGTGAGCCTTTGCTAGCTATGTGGTCCAGTGGTTAAAGAAAAGGGCTTGTAACCAGGAGGTCCCCGGTTCAAATCCCACCTCAGCCACTGACTCATTGTGTGACCCTGAGCAAGTCACTTAACCTCCTTGTGCTCCGTCTTTCGGGTGAGACGTAGTTGTAAGTGACTCTGCAGCTGATGCATAGTTCACACACCCTAGTCTCTGTAAGTCGCCTTGGGTAAAGGCGTCTGCTAAATAAACAAATAATAATAATCACTAAACTATACGATCCGTTTAAAGGACTAAAGGGTGCTAATCGTACTTGAACTGGAGCACTCAAGTCCTTTTAATAAGGGGATGTTTAGTGTGTCAATGTATCAGACGACCCCAAGCTAGAGCCTGTAGTCATGTTTCACGTGTATCTGTGACATTTGTATTAATTCGTGACAGTATTTATTTATTCGGACTGTATTTAGCTTTGCCTCTGATCTCCTGGGCCGCTGGGATCGTGACAGTGTAATCGCAGGACTCGGGAGACACAGCGATTGTTTTTCCTTTGCTATGAGTCACTGAGCTGGGTCCAGCCTCTCGCTCACATTCAGTGTTTGCTGTGCGTATTGATCCGTCCCTTTCAGATGTCACGGTCCTCTGCAGCTGCCCTCTTCCCCCGTCTCTCACAAGCCCATTCCAAATGCCAGCTGCATTGGCCTATTTTTGCTGTTTTTTGTTTTAAGGTAAACTAATTCATAGCAAACTACTTCTGGGCCTTTTGTGCCATGCTCGAACTGTGTGTGTGTGTGCGTGTGTGTGTGTGTGTGTGTTTGTGTGTGTGTGTGTGGGGGTGTGTGTGTGTGTGTGTTTGTCTGTGTTTGTGTCTCTGTGTGTGTGTGTGTGTGTCTGTGTGTGTGTGTGTGTGTGTGTTTGTCTGTCTGTGTGTGTGTGTTTGTCTGTCTGTCTGTGTGTGTGTGTTTGTCTGTCTGTGTGTGTGTGTGTGTTTGTCTGTCTGTGTGTGTGTGTGTGTTTGTCTGTGTGTGTGTCTGTGTCTGTGTGTGTGTGTGTGTGTGTCTCTGTGTGTGTGTGCATGCGTTGCATACAGAGATTTCTAAACCAAATGAACGATGGCTGACTTAAACTCTTCATAACAGAAGAAAGCTAAGAAAATCAATGGCTGGCACGCACACAAGCAGGCGGGCAGAGAGAGGGAGAGAGAGAGAGAGAGGGAGAGCAAGGGAGAAAGGGATGGCCGCCATCTAGCAAGCTGCAGTCAGGCTCCCTTCTCTCTCGCTCCCTCTCTCCTGTCTTCCGCAAACCTAAAATGGCGGCGGTCCTGGGCTCCGAAATGATCGGGGAGAGCCAAACCTTCTGAACCGTGCCAAGGAAGAAACAGCACCGTGCTCCCTTAACAACAAGCAGACCCAGCCAGGCCTCACCAGGGCTCCGCACTGCACCTCCACTTCAGAGAGCATTACTGTTACTATTAGGGTTATTAGTGGGGTTATGATTGTTAGGGTTCATAACAAAAGAAAAGCCTGAGGAATCGATGTACTTCAGGAAGTAAACCAGATTTAAAGGGTTTGAAATATATCCCCCGGTAACCATTTCACCCCATTTCTTAACTTTTCCAATCTCTGGAGGCCTGCGTTCCAAATTGCTTAACAAACACAAAATGTCATTGAGAGAGGGAGTGTTCGGTCAGGTCTGAGGTCTCTCTCTCTCTCTCTCTCTCTCTCTCTTTCTGTCTCTTTCACTCTCCTCTCGCTCTCTCTCTCTCGGCCTCTGGCTCTCTCTCTCTTTCACTCCCTCCCTCTCTCGCGCTCTCCCTCCCTCCCTCCCTCTGTCTCTCTCTCCCTCCCTCCCTCTGTGTCTCTCTCTCTCTTGCTCTCTCTTTCGCTCTGTCGCTCTCTCTCCTCTCTGTCTCACTCTCTCTCACTCTCTCTCTCTCTCTCTCTCTCTCTCTCTCTCTCTTGCTATCGCTCTCGCTCTCTCTCAAGGACATTTTGAGTCTTGTATAGAGTCAGGATGTATGTATATTTGTAAACCACTATTTCATTCATTTTGTTAGATACTGTTCATACAATTACCATTTAATGGGCTGCTAATCCGTGATGTCAAATTTTCCTACTTTGTATCAGCGTTATTAAATCCATTTTTAGTTCATATCTTTCAAAAACTAGCAAAAAAAGAACTGGCATCCTGGGGTTGCAGGTCCCACGGTCGGACTGCTGACCTCTCAGCAATAAACGATGCATTGAGACCACTTTTATATTGAACAGCAGGAAATGCGTCAACTATTCTGTACTGGAAGCGAGCCTGTTGGTAGCATTATAAACACTCGAGTGTTGTTTGCATTGAGACAGTGGGGTTGTTACTGGATAGCGAGCTGCAGGAGGCTGTGAATAGGGCACCAGGGTTAATAATCCAGCAGGGATTGTGTCATTGAGGCACACCTAAAAGCCATGCTGGTCAATAAGCAATCGATTCGGTGTTGCAGATGATATGGCGAGCGAGTTAAGCTCGTCTTTAAAATACTAAGAATTTATTGTGATGCATATTGATGCAAAATGAGTAGAAATAATGGGGTGGTTATTTGTGCGCTGGCAGTGGTCCATTATAGTGTTAAGTCCTGGTTTTGCTTGGGGTGGGTATCAGGGGTTATTAAATAAAGGCTGCAGGAGCTCTATCAGTGAGAGATTCTGTTGTCTAGCCTTCTTAATCGCGCTGTGCCACACTGTGAACTTTGCCCTGGGCTCTTGGCAAGGCTGGGCACTATTTACACTGCGCCTTTGGCACCCGCCCACCTTCAGCTCAAACCTCATTGGCTTGTCTTCTCAGCGCACACACACACACAGAGACACACACACACGTAGCAGCTTGAGAAATAAGCAGGCAAGTTAATGCGCTGTCGACACACGCAGGCACTTACAGTGACACCCAGTGTCTGTGCAGCATTAACCCAGCCTCCTGTTTCAAGTGCATGTACAGTAGCTAACAGAATCATTTTGTCTACCTGTCTAGGTGTCACATGTGCAGTTTTGAACAAGATAGATGTTCAAGTAAACATGTTTTTTTTATTATTTTGGTACTACAGTCGGTTAAAGAAGTCTGTTTGCATGCAGTGCTTTCGGTTAGTGTCAAACTTCCTTAGTCACCTGGAGGCTGACATTGACCCCTCCCCTTCACTGGCTCCTTTCCTGTCACTAACCAATCAGCTGCTTCTCCTACGGACTGACGTGCTTGCAGCCAATAACATGGTTTGACCCCCAAAGACACCACTGAAGTGAAATGACCAAGGAGTGAAACAGCAAGAGACTTTCTGAAAACAAGGCAAGCAAACTGAGAACTTTCTTTATCCCAGTGTAGCACGAGATGCGTTTTAAAAAATACAAAAAATAATCAAATCCCTGTGTTTCTTTTGAAAGCACACATGTGAGATTCATGGCGTTGTTCTGTTCGCTTCAAACTCTTTGTATAACTAACAAGTAATCAAAAAAATAACATAGACTTGTAGCTCTCCAAATGCTACACTATAGTTATTTTATTTATGTATTTATTTAATTAAATTGGTTTATTAAGAGGTCACAAAATATGATTGACATTTGTAATATCACAGGACCAACATGCTGTTTTAACACATCAGCGCCTCCAGCAGCTAAACCTTGTAACAACAGCTTCCTGGTGTTTTCTGTCGACGCGCTGTGATTGGTTGACCTCCAGAGAGGTGAGTTTGAACAGCATGCTGGATCTCCGCGTCTCCAGACCCCTCCCCCTCTCTGCCAGTCTGGGCTCGAGCGACAGCCCCTGCCAAGTTTTTCTTCTGTCTGTTTTTTCTTGTTGGCAGCGTGCTGTGTTCCCACAGCTCCCTCCTCCCTGATACTCTCTGGCACTGTCCAGTCTCCCCGTCGTCACATGAGAACACTCACCAGAGCTCAGTGTGGACTCCAGCACAGCCAGGCTGTGTGAGGGCAAGGCTGGGAAAGCCCCTGTGTGGGGCAGCATGGCTGGAGCCCCGCGAGGCAGTCGCTGCACAGGCTCCCTTCATCACGCGTTCATGACTGTACGGGTTTTGCATCCCTCTATAGAATGAACACATTTTGCTTCATGAAGTCGAATGAAACCTGCTGAATAATGTGACCTTAACATATTGAATTACAAACCGCTTTGTAATGAAAAAAAAATTGAAAAATGTGACATATGCATTGTGTTCATATATTTTTTTTTTATTTTTTTTTAAATAATGCCTCAATCCTAAAATTCTAGGCGTTGCGAAACTTTTGGCCACAGCTGTACATGCACAGTCTAAAAGGTGATTTACTGCAGTATGTTGTGAGCCTGAAAATGAACCGTTTAGAAACGGAGAGTCAATTTAAATCAGAAACGCCTTTACAAGACCAGTTTTTTTTAGAAATCAGAGCAGCATGTATTTGTGTAAAATTTACCAGCATACTGACAAGAACAGGAACAAATGGGCACATACTGTGCACTTAATACTATGCAAACACCAAGACGACCCCTGTGTTTAAATTCGAAATGTTTCCACTAGTGTTGAAATGTTTCTCTAAACTGTTAGCACGCCTCTTGCGTGCCGTTGGGTGTTTTTAACAGAACAAAGCGTCTCGTTTTTGCTTCTGCTGCAGTGCAGCGTTTATTTCCATGGTTCTTGTGAAGCCTGCAGAGACACTGCCTCAGAATGCTTGCATTGCCCCCACAGGCTGCTAAAGCACCAGGTGGAGCAGCGATCTCGTGCCCCTGCTGTGCCACCTAGCACTGGTATTCATTAATGTGTGGCGCGGGCCTCGGCAATAAAACAAAACCTAGATGGGTTCATTTCGTCAGGCTGGCGCCGATGTAAATAAAGTTATAGTTATACTAAAGCAATATTTCTTCATTTATTTCCTGTGGGAGAGTTTTTTGTTTTTTTTTTGCAATATATAATGAGGGTTTCTTCTTAAAGGGTCTAAATAGTCTGGCAAAAATCAATTCACCTTAAGGTATTCCTTTCTGTTAGGGGGTGAGGGAGGGAGCAGTTCAGTCTCCATTCCTCAAGCCTGCCCTGGACTGGACTGGAGGGAGCACCCTTTCTCTTAGGGGGTGAGGGAGGGAGCAGTTCAGTCTCCATGCCTCAAGCCTGCCCTGCCCTGGACTGGAGGGAGCACCCTTTCTCTTAGGGGGTGAGGGAGGGAGCAGTTCAGTCTCCATGCCTCAAGCCTGCCCTAGACTGGAGGGAGCACCCTTTCTCTTAGGGGGTGAGGGAGGGAGCAGTTCAGTCTCCATGCCTCAAGCCTGCCCTAGACTGGAGGGAGCACCCTTTCTCTTAGGGGGTGAGGGAGGGAGCAGTTCAGTCTCCATGCCTCAAGCCTGCCAGAAACTACGAAAAATGTGAAGCTACTTCCTCTTCAAGACAATATTTCAAAAGAAAATACTCCAGGTATTAATAGCCCACCGCCCGGGAATTGCAACCACTTCATTACAAACGACAAGATTCAGATATTACTGGAGCAGTCTTGTTTTGCCAGCTGTAATACAACCCTCCCAGGCATATCAGTGAACTGGTAAAGCCAGTTTTGACACCTCCCTGTTTGCAAGGCCTTGGAAGACACTACTGTCTGCAAACAGTTTCGGGCAACAAAAAACTAAAACTCGTTGCCTTAAACAACCTCTTAATCCCACTTTATCCCACAAGAGCGAGCGTCGCGCTGTGCGATTGGCTTGCTAGCCTAGGAGAGGAAGTGTTTTTCACCGGCTGCCCTGTAAATCAAGTCTCGCTGCTGTGGAAGTGCACAGCAAAGCCAGGCTCTGGCAGGTTTATTTAGCTCAAGGGGAAACAGCAATGAATAGTGTTATATAACAGGCCTCACAGACCCGTGTCCTGGTTTGACCTGCATGGAAAGTTGACTCATATACGTTTCCTATACGGAGCTGCAGATACATTGCTCTCAGTGCAGTCTTGGCAGCCTTCCAGATGGGCAAAGAGCAATCTGAAGGCGGTCTGTCATCGCCTGCAGATTGTCTGTGATCTGTGTGTGAGGGAGGATTCAAAAGTGGCACAGGCAGCTGAGCCTTTTTAACTGGCTTCCTGGCCCCTTTGACCCCCAGCGGCCTGGGTTCGAAGCTCAGAGGCCTATAATTTTGACTGCCAGGAATGGAAGTCGCAATAGAAGTTCTGTCTTTAATGGAACTAGCGTAGGGTTGCAAATACTGTCGGTTGCCCCATTCTTTTTTTTTTCCTACCCATGTGTATCAAATCCTATGCAGGCCCTGGTCGTTTTTTAAGGTCGTTTTCTCAACTTTGCATCCCTTTTTTTTTAAAAAACAACTTCAGAGTTCGATATGTTATTTAAGATGGTATTCTCGTTAAAAACAATGGAGGCAAATCAGAAAACGAATCAAGCTTAAGATAAGTAAAATTGCATAGGATTCATAAAAAAAAAAGGAGACTAGACTTCGTCAAGGCGCCTTTTTGGGCTTAAAAAAAATGTTCTTTTAAGGTGTGTTGTTTATTTACGTGTGTGCATTTATCTCACAGCACCACCTGGTGGCTCCGCATGGTAATTACACTTCTGTTTGTATTTGAAGAGAATGTAAAGCAATGGGATCCCTGGGTATTGTCAGCATTCACAACATTATCACTGGGCCCTTTATTCTTGTGCTTGTGAGTCGCCCCAGGTTAGTTTAAAATGCTGCTTTACTGTGTATTCCTAAAATGAAATAAAATCGCACAAACTAAACAACTATAAATAAATAAATAAATAAATAAATAAATAAATAACAGTGAAATTAAACATTATTGTTCCAGTTCCAAAGCTATTTTTTAAATTTCTGTGCCGTCGGTGTTTTTAAAGTGAATGTAGACGTCGTTTTGTAAAGCACTCGCTGCTTTATTCTCTCTGAGTTTGCAGAGTCTTTATGCCGAGTTGGGTTCAAGTGGACTGGATTGATTTGAAGAGGATTCTGTTCAATTGTAAGTTAATTGATGGTGTTGAAAGACCTCCTTCATGGAAGAGATGTCACCTCGGCCTGTTGAAGCAAGGGGGTCGTGAAACCACGCAGCTCTGAGAACTCGAACTGTTTGAAAATGATTGCTGTCATCATAAGAGAGACACTTAACACGAGAGCTGTCCGTTTCATTATATATCACACAAAGCTGCACACAGGAGCTACTATTAAGGGTTAGAAAGAGAGCTTGTGTGTTTTTTGAGCTGCATGTTCTAGGACTGCTGTCTTTCCAAATCGTTATTTAGCGGCGCTCCGTGATTTTGTGTGAATTTGAATGAAGCGAGTTCCTGTGTTGCTATTCTGAGAGGGGCCCCCTCGGAGCGACAGGGTTAAAGACTGCCGATGCCATGAGCCCATGCCAGCTCTGTTACCCGCTGCCAGTCCCCAGGGCCCCTGAGAGGCTGGCACAGCCCTGGCACACAGACGGCACACAGATGGGCAGCAGCCTGCCGACAGCTTAACCAGCCACCTGCCCCCCCAGAGCAGATCTGGCAGAGAGAACGAGAGGAGGAGGAGGAGGAGGAGGGGAAGGGAGGGCTTTAGGACCCAGTGGAGGCCTCGCGGACTGCCAGGGAGCAACCCCATCTGACGACAAGAAGAAGAAAATGTAAGAAACCTGCCATGTGTAGCACAGACTTGTGTGTGAACAGGCTGAGCCTCACAGCGCAGGTTGGTTTGTGTTGTCGGCTGGCTCCACTGTCGGAGTGAAAGTGACCTACAGCACCAGCAAGCACTCTGCAATGATTCTTATTTTCAAATTTATTAGGGATAATGATGTGATTATTATTCATAGCAGTAGTATCAGGATTGTGTATATATATATATATATAGACCCCTGTATTATCAGCCCTGCCTGCTCTGTAGTGCAGATGGGAGTCAGACCCCTGTATTATCAGCCCTGCCTGCTCTGTAGTGCAGACGGGAGTCAGACCCCTGTATTATCAGCCCTGTCTGCTCTGTAGTGGAGACGGGCGTCAGACCCCTGTATTATCAGCCCTGCCTGCTCTGTAGTGGAGACGGGCGTCAGACCCCTGTATTATCAGCCCTGTCTGCTCTGTAGTGCAGACGGGAGTCACACCCCTGTATTATCAGCCCTGCCTGCTCTGTAGTGCAGACGGGCGTCAGACCCCTGTATTATCAGCCCTGCCTGCTCTGTAGTGGAGACGGGCGTCAGACCCCTGTATTATCAGCCCTGCCTGCTCTGTAGTGCAGACGGGAGTCACACCCCTGTATTATCAGCCCTGCCTGCTCTGTAGTGCAGACGGGCGTCAGACCCCTGTATTATCAGCCCTGCCTGCTCTGTAGTGGAGACGGGCGTCAGACCCCTGTATTATCAGCCCTGCCTGCTCTGTAGTGGAGACGGGCGTCAGACCCCTGTATTATCAGCCCTGTCTGCTCTGTAGTGCAGACGGGAGTCAGACCCCTGTATTATCAGCCCTGCCTGCTCTGTAGTGCAGACGGGAGTCGGACCCCTGTATTATCAGCCCTGCCTGCTCTGTAGTGCAGACGGGAGTCAGACCCCTGTATTATCAGCCCTGCCTGCTCTGTAGTGCAGACGGGAGTCAGACCCCTGTATTATCAGCCCTGCCTGCTCTGTAGTGGAGACTGGAGTCAGACCCCTGTATTATCAGCCCTGCCTGCTCTGTAGTGCAGACGGGAGTCACACCCCTGTATTATCAGCCCTGCCTGCTCTGTAGTGCAGACGGGAGTCACACCCCTGTATTATCAGCCCTGCCTGCTCTGTAGTGCAGACGGGAGTCAGACCCCTGTATTATCAGCCCTGCCTGCTCTGTAGTGCAGACGGGAGTCGGACCCCTGTATTATCAGCCCTGCCTGCTCTGTAGTGCAGACGGGAGTCAGACCCCTGTATTATCAGCCCTGTCTGCTCTGTAGTGGAGACGGGAGTCACACCCCTGTATTATCAGCCCTGCCTGCTCTGTAGTGCAGACGGGAGTCGGACCCCTGTATTATCAGCCCTGTCTGCTCTGTAGTGCAGACGGGAGTCAGACCCCTGTATTATCAGCCCTGCCTGCTCTGTAGTGCAGACGGGAGTCACACCCCTGTATTATCAGCCCTGCCTGCTCTGTAGTGGAGACGGGAGTCACACCCCTGTATTATCAGCCCTGCCTGCTCTGTAGTGCAGACGGGAGTCAGACCCCTGTATTATCAGCCCTGCCTGCTCTGTAGTGGAGACGGGAGTCAGACCCCTGTATTATCAGCCCTGCCTGCTCTGTAGTGGAGACGGGAGTCGGACCCCTGTATTATCAGCCCTGTCTGCTCTGTAGTGCAGACGGGAGTCAGACCCCTGTATTATCAGCCCTGCCTGCTCTGTAGTGCAGACGGGAGTCAGACCCCTGTATTATCAGCCCTGCCTGCTCTGTAGTGCAGACGGGAGTCAGACCCCTGTATTATCAGCCCTGCCTGCTCTGTAGTGCAGACGGGAGTCACACCCCTGTATTATCAGCCCTGCCTGCTCTGTAGTGCAGACGGGAGTCAGACCCCTGTATTATCAGCCCTGCCTGCTCTGTAGTGCAGACGGGAGTCAGACCCCTGTATTATCAGCCCTGCCTGCTCTGTAGTGCAGACGGGAGTCACACCCCTGTATTATCAGCCCTGCCTGCTCTGTAGTGGAGACGGGAGTCAGACCCCTGTATTATCAGCCCTGCCTGCTCTGTAGTGCAGACGGGAGTCAGACCCCTGTATTATCAGCCCTGCCTGCTCTGTAGTGCAGACGGGAGTCAGACCCCTGTATTATCAGCCCTGCCTGCTCTGTAGTGCAGACGGGAGTCAGACCCCTGTATTATCAGCCCTGCCTGCTCTGTAGTGGAGATGGGAGTCAGACCCCTGTATTATCAGCCCTGCCTGCTCTGTAGTGCAAACGGGAGTCAGACCCCTGTATTATCAGCCCTGCCTGCTCTGTAGCTGTCTGGATGGATCCGCGGCTGTGTTTGCCTGCAGTGACTCGTCACCCTGCTGGAACGAATGGAGCTCTGGATAACACAGCACTCCCTCCTCACTGGGTCTCACTTAAGAGGTTTATCAGTGTTACTAAACATTCGGACCTTTTTATAATGCCTAATGCGCTTAAAAAAACTAATCCCTCTGCTCTACCGCACAGATGTTCGCTGAGCCTTCTTTTAAATAGAAACATTAGATTTATTTTTTTCAATTTTATTAGACTTTTTTTTTTAAATGAATAACTGAATAGGATATTTAATCGTGCGAGGTTTGTACATTTAAAGCAGAATTAGCTTTAAATCATATTGAAGTCTATCTCTCTTATTTCAGGATGTTAAATTGTGAATCTGAGCATGAGGTTTCACTCTGGGTCTTATCTATGGATAAATGAATCAATTTTTAATTTTAGTGTTTCTGATGGGATCAGCGGCACAGCTATGACATGCTGAGGGGGGTTGTTGAGTGCCATGGGCTTCAGAAATATATATTAACTTACATTCCAGTTGCATTAGAAATCGGAAAATGACTAATTCTGCCCCGTGTGAGAGAAAGAAAGAGAGTGCGGGGAGAGGGGGAGCTGCTTAGAGTTCAAATCTCAATCCACCGGAGTTAAAACAAGATTTAGGGGGATTATCGCGATCATTTTTAACAAGCGGGTGTCATAACCACTGTAAACCGGGCTCGTCAGCAACAGAATCCGTAACGCAGTGAAGCACACGACACATATAAATACCATCGTGTGTGTCGCATCCCACCGGCACGGCAGCGGGCATTGTGGGGTTAACGAAAGACAGCGTGAACAGTAAAGACATAAATAAATGCATCAATCAATCAATCAATCAATCAATAAACAAGTAAATAAGCAGATCAGTGCAGCACACAGTGAAACAAGGCGCTCTCTGTGTGTGAGCTGGCACGGGCTGCTGTGCGGAGAGGGTGCAGAGCACAGATAAGAGAAGGATTGTGTCTCTTTATTCAGCTGTCTGCTTTTTGATAAGGTGCTGTTTGTGTGATTAAAAAAAAAAAACAACAGTGTCAATGATTGAAGATCCGTGCCAAAGCTACTGGGGTGGGGGGGGGGGGAAGAGAGTCTAAAAGGGTTGTGGCCGACTCTAGCACTTTTATTAAAGGCGCGGCGCTTTAATTTCTGTTCTTCGAAGGAATTTTAATCACTCTCAGCCAATCAGAGCTGCGGGTTTCGCAACATTCCATCTTAGAAGGAAACTCTGCGAGGTATTTCTCTGTGCGAAGGAGTGCCCACAACAAGCAGAACTGAGCAGGTTTCCTTTTATTGATTTCCAGTATTCAAACAATTTTGCAACGTAATCATTATCGCTAGACAGATTGACGAGGCCGCTAGTTATCAGCAGAAATCGAGCAGTGGCTGGAGTTTCCAGTTTCGTGGAGGATCTTGCTGCTTCTCGAACGCCTGATCTTTTACACCATGTTTTCACAGCCTTCTTCGAAGGAATGGGAATTGGAATTGAAGTGAAAAGACAGGAGCTGACCCCCCTGACCCTGGTTACACAGTAAACAGCTTCAGAATTCATTTGCTTCAGTTTTTATTTCCCTGATGTTTCTTCTCGTTCGGAGTGGTTCTGGTTGCAGTGACTCGGATATCGTCTGAGTTCAGGAGCTGCCACAGACATGTGTAACACAGGCTAGATCCGCCACAGTGTCTATTTCCAAGTGCCAGCGCCATCTAGTGGCCCGCCACTTTGTTTTGCTGGCAATACCCTGCTTGTGCACTAGATGGAGCTAGTGCTTACTATAAAGACACTTTGACTGACCTACATTGCAGATCTCTATGGCAGGCAGCGTTATACCAAACTTACCCGGCTCTGCCTCCTCTTGTGTGCGGTGTGCATTCTTCTGGTGAGGTCGCTGTTTACCAGGCTTACTGATTCAGCATCCTCTGGAGGGGAGCTGGTATGAATTTTTTAAACCTGCTGTTTCCTCACCTATTGTACTGCTGCTGACGTCTCATAAACCAGTGTCTCATAAACGGTGTCCTTCATTTTCATCAGTGATCTGAGATGGCTGCCATATCAGGGGTCATGAGACACTCCCTCTCCTCTACCCTCTGCGCTCTCTCTCCTCTCCTCTCCCATTCCCTCTCTCCTCTCCCATTCCCTCTCCTCTCTCTCCTCGCCCCTCTCCCATTCCCTCTCCTCTCTCCTCTCCCCTCTCTCATCTCGCGTCCTCCTCTCCCCTCTCTCCTCTCTCCTCTCTCCTTTTCCCTCTCCCCTTGCTGCTCGCCCCTCTCTCCTCTCTCCTCGCCCCTCTCTCCTCGCCCCTCTCTCCTCTCTCCTCTCTCCTCTCTCCTCTCCCCTCTCTCCTCTCCTCACCCCTCTCTTCTCTCTCCTCTCCCTTCTCTCCTCTCCTCTCCCCTCGCCCCTCTCCCCTCTCCCCTCTCTCCTCTCCCCTCTCTGTCTCTCTCTGTGTTAGTGTGTTCCTGAGAGCTGGCTGGTTCAGAGCTCACTCTATCTGCCTGTCAGCTTGCAGGAATGCAAGGGTTCCGCCAAACACTAAGATGGCTGCCAAGCACTAAGATGGCTGCCAGGATTCCACAGAGAGAGAGATTGAATGTGAGTGAGAGAGCGGGCGGCAGTGGAGAGAGAGAAAGAGTGAGAGAGAGAGAGAGAGAGAGAGGGGGGGTTCCCCTGTGTCCCCTCCACAGTTTGAAAAGGGGGACTCTTAGCGTCCGGGGTCCGCAATGTAAACCAAATGCAGCTTTTGTAATCAAGGCTTGAAACCTGCAATTAAGTACATTATTAAAATTATCAAGAGCCCGGAGTTTGATCTTAAATAAATTGTTCTTCCTTTATAGCTGCATGAACCACTCCTAATATGGTGTGGGAGAGTGCGCGCTTCAAACCCAGGACAGGGAGCAGGGAGAGTCTGCGTTTCAAACCCAGGACAGCGTGCAGGGAGAGTCTGCGTTTCAAACCCAGGACAGCGTGCAGGGAGAGTCTGCGTTTCAAACCCAGGACAGCGTGCAGGGAGAGTCTGCGTTTCAAACCCAGGACAGCGTGCAGGGAGAGTCTGCGTTTCAAACCCAGGACAGCGTGCAGGGAGAGTCTGCGTTTCAAACCCAGGACAGGGAGCAGGGAGAGTCTGCGTTTCAAACCCAGGACAGGGAGCAGGGAGAGTCTGCGTTTCAAACCCAGGCTGTCCTGCTTTGTTAAAATGGTGCCTTTTCCCAAAACTTGAGCTCACTAGTTATAATTTGGGAAACTACAGTCTAAAAGACTGCATGATATTCACCATTTTAGGTTCTCAAAACTTTTTACTATCAAAATTTTCTGTGGAAAATGCCAGTTTCTTTATTTGTGTGTGTGTGTGTGTGTGTGTGTGTGTGTGTGTGCGTGTGCGCGTGTGTGTTTGGTATACTGTTTTAAGTAAAAGTCCAGTAGGCACAAACGTTTTGCTTGTGCCTTCGTCAGTGTACACTAAAAGAGGCATGAGCCATAATTGATCCGTTTTGTTTTGTTCAAGTGGACAAACAGCAAACGTTTTTGGCTAGTGTCTTCACAAAGCGAGCATCTTAACCGCTGTGCAAAAGAGCCGGGCTCCTCTGCATTCATGGTAATAGAGCTTTTAACCTCCTCTCACCTCAGCGACAGGAGACACAATCCCTGACAGGTGTGAGTCACACAAGCCTGCCTAACAGACCCATGCATGCCAGCGCTGAGTCCAGAGCTGTGCAAACACTTTGCCAGTCTCGCACCCCTGTCACAGGAGACTGGGCTGTGGATGTTTTGCTTTGAGTGATTCGCTGATTTAATCACCCTGTTCTCCCTGCTGTGACTCACGTAGCTAGCGACCAGGTATCGCTGACAGACTGAAGTTCTGCTGTTTTGCATTTGTCGTCTCGCTTGGTAATAATTTGCTGAATGCATAAACACATCTCTTAATCAATCTATTCAATGCCATTGTGCTCATTTCAGGACAGGCTACTTTGTAACTGGAGCATTTGTAACTGGCATCGACCTGATATTAATATGATAACTCACTCTAATTTTGGGAGCAGTCTAAACATAATGTATCAAATTACGGAAATACAGCGTGCGTGCTGATTTTTTCACAGAGAAATGTATTGTGGTACTTTTCTAAGCGGTGTAAAGTTCAACCAAGTCACTCCTACTCAGAGCAGGGAGTAGGACAGGAGAGCATAAACAGAAGCCTAGTTATAAATGACTGTAGCAGGTGAAGTACTAGCCACCAAAACACAACATTCAAAACACAGTGAGATTGTGTCCTATTAAAATAGGCTTCCCCAGGCTGTGAAGGAACAGGCCCTTGATGGGATGGTTACAAGACTTTTCTGCTGTCTGGTGTTTCCAGCGAGAGAGACGGTTCCCCCCACTTCTAGCACCCTGCTCTCTCCTTCTCACAGCCGGAGGGGGAGGTGATCTTCAGTTTACACAGTCTCAATCCACCGCTAATGAGGAGGCGTTAAACAGGTTTAGGGGTGAGAGGGAAGTGATACACGTTGGGAATGTTAAATCACTGCATTACAAGGCACACTGTTTGCCTTGGCTTGCTCGCTGTGCTCTATTGGGTAGAGCTGAGGAGGGACTGGGAGGGAGGGAAGCAGTGTGGCTCTAGTGGAGCTGAGGAGGGACTGGGAGGGAGGGAAGCAGTGTGGCTCTAGTGGAGCTGAGGAGGGACTGGGAGGGAGGGAAGCAGTGTGGCTCTAGTAGAGCTGAGGAGGGACTGGGAGGGAGGGAAGCAGCGTGGCTCTAGTGGAGCTGAGGAGGGACTGGGAGGGAGGGAAGCAGCGTGGCTCTAGTGGCGCTGAGGAGGGACTGGGAGGGAGGGAAGCAGTGTGGCTCTAGTGGAGCTGAGGAGGGACTGGGAGGGAGGGAAGCAGCGTGGCTCTAGTGGAGCTGAGGAGGGACTGGGAGGGAGGGAAGCAGTGTGGCTCTAGTGGAGCTGAGGAGGGACTGGAAGGGAGGGAAGCAGTGTGGCTCTAGTGGAGCTGAGGAGGGACTGGGAGGGAGGGAAGCAGTGTGGCTCTAGTGGAGCTGAGGAGGGACTGGGAGGGAGGGAAGCAGTGTGGCTCTAGTGGAGCTGAGGAGGGACTGGAAGGGAGGGAAGCAGTGTGGCTCTGATGAGAGCTGACTCCGAGGTGGCGAATATGGCCACACGAGAAGCAGTGTACTAATCACAATGTCTTGTTGTTGTTTCAGAATCCGGACAATCAGAGAGTACAAACCAGCAAGGAGACGCAGACATCAAGCCCCCCCCTAATGGTGAGTTCACTCACAGACCCTTTACTGCCGGGACGGCTTTCTGTCTTATTTCAAATGAAAATTGTGCCGGTTGACTGTTCTCTGGCATGTGCTGATGGGCCTCCTCACTTCTTTCAGGGCACTTGAATTTCCAGGACTGCTTTGTGACGTCCGGAGTGTGGAACGTGACAGAGCTGGTCAGAGTGTCTCAGAGTAAGTCTGCCCTTTGGAGGGGATCGCTGCGTTACAGCTCACACATCAACACAACACTGTCCAGTAACACCACCCTGAAGATGATGCTGAGGTTAAATGACCTCAGAAGTGAAAGTTTAACAGATTGAGATCCCTAATGTAGTTGCAGACCCATGTTTGCTGTACTGTTTGCTTGTACTGTTTGCTTCTCGATAGATTTGTTGAGAAATGTCTTTCCCAGTTGATTTATGTATTTTAAAGAACGGAGCGCTGAGCAGATGAAAGGGATGTGTTAGGGACTGTGGAGAGAGAGCTCTGTACTGCACAGGCTGTACTGTGCCATGGCAAGCTGTGTAGAACCTGTGCAAAGACCAAAGATGGTCAAACCACACTGGAACACAGAGGAACAGACAACAGCATGTGTGATCAAGACTTCTAAAAGTTTTCTGTGGTAGTTTAGCAGCCTTTCCAGTAGTTTGTCATACCTCTCTGTGCTGTGCGATCCTTCCACTATACGTTATTACACTTAGCTGTGCTTTTACTATGGGAAACTTCTAAAAGGGTTTTCTTCACTTATTTAAAAGTGTCACTTAGCTACAGTATGCTCAGATGGTTAAAATGGAGAGTATGGAGCTGTTCATGATTTGTAACTGTGATGTTTTTTTTTTACTCAGTATTGGTTTTTTTTTTGCAGCCCCTGTTGCCACAGCATCAGGTCCTAATTTCTCCCTGGCCGACCTGGACAGTCCGGGCTACTACAACATAAACCAGGTCGCACTGGGGCGACGCTCAATAACGTCCCCGCCATCCACCAGGTACGGAACACAGGTTCCACTCCGTGAGGTTTTCCTGTTCTGATTCCAGTAGAATGTGGGGCTGACAAACGTTTGCTCAAAGTTTAATAATGTAAGAAAAAAATATATAATACAATACGATGCTGGCTCCTGATCGTATAAATACTATTCTGAACTGGAGGTCATTGCTGAAGCCCTAGAGGTGCAAGGTGCAAACTGCAAGGTGATTTCGGCTGGCTGGTGCGGCACTAAAGACACACTAGGGTCTGTCTGCTCTTCTCTTCCACACTGTCCTCTGCTCTGCCCCCCTGTCCGGCCTCTGTCTCTGTCTCTGTATTGCTGTGTGACTGCAGCCCCTGTGTCTCTCTTGCTTTGCAGATCAGTTGAAGTGGAGCTTTATTCCAGCCTGCCTCGGAGGTAGCTATCACTGCCATTAACCCTGCTTTTCCACACTGACAGTTAGACTAACCCAGGTTTCGATGTGCATGCTGCTGTAATGGACCCTGTGTTTTATATTACTCACACCAATAAAGGGATTTGCAGCTAATATAATCACATCAGTCTGATCTGGTACAAATGCCCAGGTTTAAAAGAGGCATGTGCTATATTAAACATGTGTTTTCAGTAATGGTATATGCTACTACACTAGGCTACATAAGTCCCATTTTTTTGTTTTACTTCCTTGGTCATTTCACAATTGTTTAAAAAAAGTCACCTACGAAAAAAGGGAATGTTCGTGGAAAGTTGTCTGCCATTAAAATATCATCCAGAACTAATCCATTCAACAGTGCTGAATATCATCCAGAACTAATCCATTCAACAGTGCTGAATATCATCCAGAACTAATCCATTCAACAGTGCTGAATATCATCCAGAACTAATCCATTCAACAGTGCTGAATATCATCCAGAACTAATCCATGCAACAGTGCTGAATATCATCCAGAACTAATCCATTCAACAGTGCTGAATATCATCCAGAACTAATCCATTCAACAGTGCTGAATATCATCCTGAACTAATCCATTCAACAGTGCTGAATATCATCCAGAACTAATCCATGCAACAGTGCTGAATATCATCCAGAACTAATCCATGCAACAGTGCTGAATATCATCCAGAACTAATCCATGCAACAGTGCTGAATATCATCCAGAACTAATCCATTCAACAGTGCTGAATATCATCCAGAACTAATCCATTCAACAGTGCTGAATATCATCCAGAACTAATCCATTCAACAGTGCTAAATATCATCCAGAACTAATCCATGCAACAGTGCTGAATATCATCCAGAACTAATCCGTGCAACAGTGCTGAATATCATCCAGAACTAATCCATTCAACAGTGCTGAATATCATCCAGAACTAATCCATTCAACAGTGCTAAATATCATCCAGAACTAATCCACGCCACAGTGCTGAATATCATCCAGAACTAATCCATTCAACAGTGCTGAATATCATCCAGAACTAATCCATTCAACAGTGCTGAATATCATCCAGAACTAATCCATTCAACAGTGCTGAATATCATCCAGAAGTAATCCATTCAACAGTGCTGAATATCATCCAGAAGTAATCCATTCAACAGTGCTGAATATCATCCAGAATTAATGCACACAATAGTGCTAAATTTGTTTTTGTTTGAATTATTTTCATTGACAAAAATTCAAATATATCAATCACGACTGCAAAAAGTGTGCAACAGTATATAAATAAATCACTGAATGAATCTTTTTGAAATAATTTGACATATGATTTAAATAAGTACAACAGTTTAAAAACAGGAAATCATTGCTTTTGTTTTTAAGGGCTTCGAGGATAGATTTTTCGTGTAGATAATTAGACATGGTTTTGCCTGGGGAAGGCTGCTAGGGAGAGATTATTTATGTATATGCTGTCGCCCTCAATGGTCTGTGGTCCCCCAGTTTTTTTTAATGATATTATTAAACAGAAAGCAAGACTTAGAAAAAACCCACCCACAGTACTACAGAGTATTCACGTTCATAACAGTGTTATTATTTTTATGTGAAAAAATGAGGATAAGGGCAAACGAAGCCTAGGGATCTATGTAGAGAAATGCATGAACATAAATAAACATACATCAACATATACAGCTGTGGCCAAAAGTTTTGCATCAACTAGAATTTTAGGAACTTGAGTTATTTTTAAAAATAACTATATGAACATCATCGAGATATTTTATTTAACCACATGTACTCAAAGAAACTACAAAATGATATCGCAAAAGTCTACCGGAAGCCATAATAGTATTATTTATTTCTTAACAGACGCCCTTATCCAGGGCGACTTACAATTGTTACAAGATATCACATTATTTTTTACATACAATTCCCCATTTATACAGTTGGGTTTTTACTGGAGCAATCTAGGTAAAGCACCTTGCTCAAGGGTACAGCAGCAGTGTCCCCTACCAGGGATTGAACCCACGACCCTCCGGTCAAGAGTCCAGAGCCCTAACCACTACTCCACACTGCTGCCCTTATAATAGTAGTACAGTATGTCATGTTAGATTTTTGTATATATGTTATAAGTATATGGAAAACTACAAAGCGATAATGTTAACGTCACGTTATTCAGCAGGTTTCATTGGGCTTTATGAAGCAGTTCATTCAGTAGGGTGAGACAAAGCTTTTGGCCACAGCGATACAGCACACATGCACACATGCACAGCGTGCAGCTAACCTGTGTCCTGTGCTTCTCTGCAGCTCCACTAAGCGCAAGTCCATCGATGACAGCGAGATGGAAAGCCCAGTGGACGACGTCTTCTACTCGGGACGCTCCCCCGCTGCCAGCAGTAGCCAGTCCAGCGGCTGGCCCAACGATGTGGACGCAGGTACTGGCCCATTTCTTATCCTGACCACTTTGACCAGCTTTCAGAAATGCCATTTTAATGTTCTGTTTCTCATGTTTGTAGCTGTTTTTCTCTCTTGAACTAAAGCGCTGTCACCGTCTCATTCCAGTATGACATCATATTTGATTTCCTCATTCCAGTATGACATCATATTTGATTTCCTCATTCCAGTATGACATCATATTTGATTTCCTCATTCCAGTATGACATCATACAGTGCATTGAATTGAATTGGAGGGACATGATTTGAAAGTGAATGGGCCCTATAAGATAAAAAGCCACTTTGATTTATTTAATCAAGTTTGCAGCTCGTGTAAACTTTTCAATAGAGGCTTATTAGATTATTCTCATATTTCAAAGCGATAAATGATAAACACGCTTTAAAAAATCAGTCCTTCCAGGTTTGTGAATAGCACCCGATATCTGAGCACACAGAACGATTGCAAATATCATGAAAAAGGAATAGAAATATTAAAGAAATATAAAAATGACTTTAGAAGCCGATATAATTAGCAGTGCCCTTATGTGGAAGATATAAGGCTGAATAATTGAAGTAGCTCAGTGGTTAGATAAAGAAAGCACAGGGCTGCAGTGTGGAAGGCAGGGGGTTTGAGGAGCTCAGTGGTTAGATAAAGAAAGCGCTGGGCTGCAGTGTGGAAGGCAGTGGGTTTGAGGAGCTCAGTGGTTAGATAAAGAAAGCGCTGGGCTGCAGTGTGGAAGGCAGTGGGTTTGAGGAGCTCAGTGGTTAGATAAAGAAAGCGCTGGGCTGCAGTGTGGAAGGCAGGGGGTTTGAGTAGCTCAGTGGTTAGATAAAGAAAGCGCTGGGCTGCAGTGTGGAAGGCAGTGGGTTTGAGGAGCTCAGTGGTTAGATAAAGAAAGCACTGGGCTGCAGTGTGGAAGGCAGGGGGTTTGAGTAGCTCAGTGGTTAGATAAAGAAAGCGCTGGGCTGCAGTGTGGAAGGCAGCGGGTTTGAGGAGCTCAGTGGTTAGATAAAGAAAGCGCTGGGCTGCAGTGTGGAAGGCAGGGGGTTTGAGTAGCTCAGTGGTTAGATAAAGAAAGCGCTGGGCTGCAGTGTGGAAGGCAGCGGGTTTGAGGAGCTCAGTGGTTAGATAAAGAAAGCGCTGGGCTGCAGTGTGGAAGGCAGTGGGTTTGAGGAGCTCAGTGGTTAGATAAAGAAAGCACTGGGCTGCAGTGTGGAAGGCAGGGGGTTTGAGTAGCTCAGTGGTTAGATAAAGAAAGCGCTGGGCTGCAGTGTGGAAGGCAGTGGGTTTGAGGAGCTCAGTGGTTAGATAAAGAAAGCGCTGGGCTGCAGTGTGGAAGGCAGTGGGTTTGAGGAGCTCAGTGGTTAGATAAAGAAAGCGCTGGGCTGCAGTGTGGAAGGCAGCGGGTTTGAGGAGCTCAGTGGTTAGATAAAGAAAGCGCTGGGCTGCAGTGTGGAAGGCAGTGGGTTTGAGGAGCTCAGATAAAGAAAGCGCTGGGCTGCAGTGTAGGAAGGCAGTGGGTTCGAGTAATGGTTCGAGAGAGCCGGTATCTAGCTGAACACAAACACATAATAACACTTCATGCGTGCCATTTAACAGAGTATCGCATTTTCCCTTCAGTCTGTTATTTACTGGTTTGATTGTATCTTGACATCTCTGTTGTGGCTGACTGCCTGGTGTGCTCCAGCTCTCCTCACTTGTTCCATCCCTTACATTTACAGCCCCTTGTCTGCGATCCTTGTCTGTCTTTACTGCAAGAATGCAGTCCGGGGACTCTGCAAACACACCTAACCTTCCCTCTCAACTTTCCAGTGTTGAAAATGATATGTTATGCAATGCAATGAACCTGTGCATAGGGGGCAGTGGTAGCACAAGGACAGCTACAGTGGGGTGGGTATAACGATACCCCAACCTTAATCCAATTGAGACGTGCCAGCGCTATCACACTGGTGTTAAAGTACATACATCTGGCACTATAGTTCCAGTAAGTCTTCTCTGATATGTAATCCCATCGCTTCGTCGCTCTCGCATTTTCCTATATGAAAGAGATGCACAGTAGGTTAAACACGGATTTGATTTTAATGTTTTTTTTTTTCTTCCAGAGCAGTTTTATATTTCAAGATCTGTTTCTCCAGATGAAAAAAAAAAAACCCCGGAAACATTCTAAATGTTTTTCCTAGGAAAATCTGAAACCGAAAAAATTCTAGAAATAATATCTATTACTGTAGTTAGGATTTACTGGAATGTGTGATTTTTTGGAGCACCTGAACACACACGTGATACTACTGGTAAGCAGTACCATATCAGCACCACTGGACTGGGCAGCGCCAAACCCCATTGTGGATCCAGTTCTGGGAACTGGGGATTCAGTTTAATTTAAAGTATTAAACTGGGGCTTCTTCAGGGTGATACACTGGGGTTAGAATGGGATGCGTTTTTATAAATCTAGCTAGATTGATTAACAATGCATTGAAAGTGAATCAACGACTTCTAAGGGAATGGTTTTATAAGTATATATAATTAACAAAACAAACAGATCTTACCTGACATGCTTTACCGTCTCTTTGTAAAGCTCCTGTTTTGAAAGAAGCATACATTATGTTAAATAATTGGCCGATGCCTTTTGAAAATCCACGCGTTTGGACTTCTTGTAAACTGAATAAACAATTCCAAACGTTTATATATTTCTCTTGTTAGGGCGGATTTATTGAAAAAGATCGATTTCTCGAGAATAATCCTTCACAAAACTCCGACTCCCAGAAGCATCACGCTTTGGCTGCCCTTGTCAGTAGCCCATCGCTCCTGTGACTGGTGTGCTTTTCAAATTCCTTTACAGGACGTTTTGAAAGCAGAACTCAGTGCTGTGTAGCATTGGGAGTTTCTGCAAAAAACGATCATTAATTCACAAAAATAATACCATTCCAAAAAAAAAATCACCTTTACCATAACCTGTGCATCTTTCATATAGAAATATCTAGATTTTAAGAAATGATAGCGATAAATATTAGCTAAGACTTCTTTAAACCCCCATTGCCCACACACTGTTTCACCGTCCCAGCTGTGATGTCTCTTAACAATACCCTTCTCCCCTTGGAATTGCAGTGCAGCACCATTTGGCGACTGTGCAGGAGAGGAAGATTAAACATGAAAATGATGGCGTGCAGTATCCTTACCATGGTTAGAACAATTCAAATATCTCTTAATGACACCGTCTATCCTGGTGTGAGTGAATGCAGGCTTCTTTGTGTCTTGTGTGTGTGTCTTTGTGTTGTTTTTTTTAACTGGTGAGCCATTAAAGTTGAGTGACAATGGCACTAGTTATCCCCAAGCGAGAAAGACCTCAGTCCTAAACTGATGTGCTGTGCTGTGGGAACACGAAGCCACTTTGTGGTTTGGGTTTCAGGAGACTAGGTTTCAGACCGCAGCACGGCACACCAGGGGAGACTTGGGGGTTTGGCACAGCATCCTCAAACTAGGTCTCCCGGAACCAGGTTTCAAGCCGCTGTTCCTGAAAAAGTGGCTTTGTGTTCCCTCAGCTTCAAAACTGTAAGAAAGTCATGTATGATAAGGTGGTGGTGCATGCCTTAATCAGTTTATTTAGCAGACGCCTTTAACCAAGGCGACTTACAGAGACTAGGGTGTGTGAACTATGCATCAGCTGCAGAGTCACTTACAACTACGTCTCACCCGAAAGACGGAGCACAAGGAGGTTAAGTGACTTGCTCAGGGTCACACAATGAGTCAGTGGCTGAGGTGGGATTTGAACCGGGGACCTCCTGGTTACAAGCCCTTTTCTTTAACCACTGGACCACATTATACCCTAGACAAGCATACCCTATGCATGATGGGCCATTTATTGACTCTAGATTAAACCCTGAATCTGTTTCTCAGTTTAAAAAGGGACGACTATCATTGAATTTATTAAGCTGAAGACGTACCCATTCTGCTCCAGGTAATACCCAGGGGGCAGTGTCCTATTTCAGCTCGGTTTTCGTTGACTGGGCTGACCCACTGCCTTCCACAGTTAAGACTTCATAACATTAGGCTTTGAGGCTCTCCTGAGGCTCTCCTGAATCCTTTTGGACAAATCACAAACCTAACCAAAAACAAGCTAGCAGTGTCAGGACTGGGGTCCTCAGGGTCACAAGGTGTCCACGCCATGCCTGCGCCGTTGTCCCACAACTTTCATGAGCGCAGAGTGTACACAGTCGCTTCCTACCCTCTGTATTTTGCAGTTACTGAGAAGAAAAGGGGTATTTGTGTAGAGGATCTTTCTTTGTATCAAAAAGATTTCTGCAGGGTAAATCCAGCAAGCAAGCGCTTTTATTAGAGATCTCTTTGAAGTGAGATCCTTGCTGGATAGTGGGATTGAGACCAGGTTTGCTTTAATTTGTGCAGCGACTTTTCTAAACCCATTTTTATTTTCCCCCTGTAAGTTTGAATTCGTGATGGTGCAGTATGTCTTTTGAAACGCTACTATCAGTGTACTGGCCTGATGCGTTTCTAATGGCAGCGCAATATACTCTACAGACATTTCATTCACAGGAGATTTAAAATGACATTATACCAACTTTAGACAGGCAGGGCCATATTATCAAAGCTGTCTGTACTCCCAATTCTATGTAGCATTAAAGTACCAAGTTAAATTCTTTGACCAGAACACAGTTAGAGTACGTTATCATAACAAATCTAGCCAGTTAAAAAATACGATACGCAATTATAAATGAGGACAATGGCACTTCATGGGTTAAAACCACAAATGAGTCGCAGTGTCTGTGGTTTGTTAACATAAGTTATCAGAGGTCTGAATGGGGTTAGCTCAGCAGCTTCAAAATAGTTTTTAGTTTTTAAGGCTTTTGAATTTTCTGCGACTAGATTTCCTGTTCTCCGCGGTTTACTCAGAGTAAAATCTCTCCAGCCAGAGCAGAAAGGGTCTTCACAGAAAAAGCCCTGCAGTAATATTTATCAGCTCTGTCTCTCTCTTTCTGTTCTTCCACAATTAAAAAAAAAATGGAACTAATTAAATGTGAATGTGATTGGGGAAGCAGGTGCCTGCAGTCGCTTGGCAGTGACGGGCTGTCAGGAGCGAGTCTGCTTTGCCACATTGACTGATGGGTTGCCAAATCATTTCGGCACAGGTGGACGTCCTGCAGAGTGTAAAGCGATCATTAAAGGTGCAGCTCCCCAGGTTCGCAGATCCGAACCCCGTCCCTTTAATTAACTTCCATTCGCACCTCCCTCATACTGTTTACATTTTTCAGAACATTTGGTACTTGGCTTCCATGTTGATCCACACACATTAGAGACATTCAGGTCTTTTTTTGTAGATTCGTTTTGCATCGAGAACCCTGCGTTTGTGTTATCTGTCGTACACGCTAGTGTTGTTGGTTCGTGTGGTTGGTTCAGGACCAATACGTACTGATAAAATATTAAACTAAACTTCAAATGTTTCTATCTCCGTGTCTTTTGGTAAATTGGAATATCGGTTTCTTCATTTTGTCAAAGAAACGAACTGGACATGAGAAGCGATCATTTAAAGAGAGTGTCGCTAACAAACGAATTCTCACCCATGCTGCACTTTCGTTAGCTCCACAGGTCTCCGGTGAGCAGTGTTATTTTCTAGGTCGCATGTATTTTCATTTAGAACAGAAAGTCCCCAGTTTTCGTGCCGTACTCTCAGGAAATCAGCTACGCTTGCACTTCCTGGGTTCTTTGGTCACAGCAGTGTCTTCTGGGCCATGCTGCTGGCTGAAAGCTTGTCAGCCAATAGGAGGAGCCACTGGTTGCTTGCTGACAAGAGAAAAAGCCATTGGTGGGACTCGGGGGATAATTTCACCCTCCAGGTGATCAAGACAGAAATATCTTTAAGCCAGGTGTAGTAGCAGATATTATATATCTATATATATATATATATATATATATATATATATATATATATATATATATATATATATATATATACAGCTCTGGCCAAAAGTGTTGCATCACCCTATAGAATTAACTCATTTTGCTTCATAAATTCGAATGAAACCTGCTGAATAACATATTGAATTGCACAGCGGTTTGTAGTTTTCCATATACTTCACGAAAAACTGACATAAATTGAACAATGTGACATTTCAAAATTTAACATGAGATACTGTACTACTATGATGGCATGTAATCAAAGGCCAGCAGTGTGGAGTAGTGGTTAGAGCTCTGGACTCTTGACCGGAGGGTTGTGGGTTCAATCCCAGGTGGGGGACACTGCTGCTGTACCCTTGAGCAAGGTACTTTACCTAGATTGCTCCAGTAAAAACCCAACTGTATAAATGGGTAATTGTATGTAAAAAAATAATGTGATATCTTGTAGCAATTGTAAGTCGCCCTGGATAAGAGCATATGCTTATAAATTAATAATAAATAATAATAATAATAATAATAATAATAATAATAATAATAATAATATATAAAAATATCTAAATTATGTTTGTATAGTTTTTAAATCCTAAAATTCTAGGCAATGCAAAGCTTTTGGCCTGAGCTGTATAAACTAGAATATGTTTCTTTAAAAACTGTACATAAGAGCCCTATCTACAACAGGCCAGATTAATGGAATTATTTATATGCTACATTGTGTGTGGGAGATCCGAGACTTCGCAAACAGACGGGCTGGCTTCCCTCCACAGCTTGTTCTAAGTGTCTGATCGTGGCTCGATTTCCTGTTTGATCAGGGGAGGCTGTGTGTTCTAGAGGCTGTGAGGCAAGCTGTTCCCCCCCAGTAGCAGATGGTGAGGCTCAGGCTCCCGTGCTGTGCTCCACAGTGTCTCCTACTCCCCCAGATCAGAGCCAGGACCAGGGGATCCTTGAAACTCGCAGCCCAGAACACAATCCCTCTCCGCCCGAGTTAATCAAACCCTGAGAGGGAACGGGATACTTTGACACCAAAGCCTGGCAATTTAAACAGACTCTCCAATCGAAGATGTCGGGCAAACGTTCAAGCAATGGAAATGCTGTTGTGTGCGTCTCCGATTCACTTCCCTGTCCTTGAAGCATTTCCTCCAAGCTCACGCATTTCGTAATAATCACTGGTTCCTGTTCGATTCCTCGATGTTTTAAGCCTTCTAAAAGGTAAAAGCATAGCAAAGTGCAATAAGGAATAGCGAATACACTGTAAAGCACAGGTAAGCCCAGAGACATTTTAAAAAACCAACCATGGTAAACTGTGATAAATGCACAGTATAACCATGGGGGAATCAGGGTAAAACTGCAAAATGACTCTGCAAATGCACTAGTAAATGTTTATAAGGGTAAACACGTTTAATAGTTCACATTTTAACACACGAGTCACACAGTCAGGGGAGCGCAGGGGTCCCCGAGGGTCTCCCCTAGTAAAGGCACGGCCGCGTGGTGTGCAGGGGGAGTCACACAGTCAGGGGAGCGCAGGGGTCCACCAGGGTCTCCCCTGGTAAAGGCACAGCCGCGCGGTGTGCAGGGGGAGTCACACAGTCAGGGGAGCGTGGGGGTCCCAGAGTGTCTCCCCTGGTAAAGGCACGGCCGCGTGGTGTGCAGGGGGAGTCACACAGTCAGGGGAGCGCAGGGGTCCCAGAGTGTCTCCCTTGGTAAAAGGGATTCCACAGGGACCACTGACTCTGGAGCTCCCTCTAATTAATTAAGCAAAACCGCCAGGGACTCCTCAAGGCACTGCAGCGCCCCCTACTGGTCAGGCACCCAGTGAGCTCAAGCGGACGCCTGCAGGGCTGGCCTTTGTCCTCCAGAGGGCGCTAGCTCTCTGACCTCCGCTGTGGAGCTCCTGGCTGTGCAGAGACGACTATCTTGGGGATCGGAGGACCCCTGCTGAACCGTCAGTCTTCCTGAGCTGTTGTGGGTAGTTGCTGCGGTGAGGGAATGTAAATTGACAATCTAAACTGGGGAGTAACGCAAGGCGGGTAAAACAATTGGGCGCACAGATTATGCAAGAGACGTAGCATTTCAATAAAAAAGAAATTCCCAAGTTCAACATGGCTTCTCCTTTAAGCAGGCTGCCTGCCATTGCTGGAGCGGGTCTCTTAAAGGGAATGTCTGATTGATGGTGTTCCGGTCACTGTGTGTAGACGTGTCTGTGCTGTTGTGGAATCGTTAGGTGTGGCTGTAGTGTGGCGTCTTCGTTTAAATGAATGCCGTTAAAAATTAATTAATGCATTTTGTAGCGCAGGCATTTTTTTCAGCAGCTACAATAGAAACGCAATTGTTGCAGTGAAGTTAACTTAATGTTTTCAGAGATGAAATCGAGTATCCATTGGTTTATTTAATAACTGCAGTGTGGTGCCTGTACCTGTATTTGAAATCTCGTTGCTCAGATTGCGAGGCCTCTCATTGTAGCTTAGGAACCCTACCTGTCCCGCACCTCCCTACGCTGCATAGTCCTAAAATCGTGCAGTTTTGAAAGAAACACGTTCGAGCACACACCTCTGTAAAGTGCGACATCTGGTACTGCGTTGCAATAAAGAAAGTTCTCGGTCGCTCTGCCTTATTTTCAGGTCAGCTCCTTACACTTCCTAGGTCACCCGAGCAGTGTCTTCTGGGTCGCATGGAAAGCATGTCAGTCAGTAGGGGGAAGCAGCTGATTGGTTAATGGCTGAAGAAGGCAGTGAAGTGGCTAGGTGAAGCGCAACACTGTCTGAAAGCAGAAAAAGAGATGAACCCAGCGTAGCGCCAGCTGTGTGACAATAGAAATGCGTGTTTGCACAATGTGTTTCTTTCCAAACTGCACATTCGGGCACCTGTATAACCAATGGAAGAGCGGGTTTAGCTACAGGCCCTGTTGACACACCGGCGCAGTCCTGCAGTGCCTGATGGGATTGCTCAGGACGGCGTTCTCTGTCCTGTCTGCAGTTAGATCTATAGGTTGTTGCTCAGTGGAAAGATGTAATAAAACATTGCCATTTGTTGATCATTCTTGCCAGGACTGTCATCGCCTGGTTCTCTTAAGAAGCCGGGAAAGTTCGATTTCAGCAGTGCCCTGTCCCCACAGACGAGGTCGGCGCGCATGGCTTTCACCCACCATCCGCTGCCTGTCCTAACGGGAGTGAGACCAGGTGAGATACCAGCCCATCCCCACAGACACCAACCCCCTCACCCCCCTGCCAGCCCCAGAGCCAGCACCAGTCCTGCGGGACACAGTCGGGGGTTTCTGTTTGAACCACTCCAGTGCGTCTCAAACCTGCAGCCGTGCACTGCAATAGCCATAGAGACTGTCATATAGTACCGTGATAGGATCACAATGGACACACGATGAACACTGACGCTAATCCATTGCAGTGGTCAGTACCAGGCAGTGTGCTGTCCGGTCCACTGCACAACTCTGGACAAACGTTTTGCATCACCCTATAGAATTCAAATCGAACGAAAGCTGCTGAATAATGTTACGTTGACCCATTGAATTGCTCACCGCTTTGTAGCTTTTCAGGAATTTCGAATTCTAGCATGAAATACTGTGCTGCTATTGTGGCTTCCTTCCGGTAGACTTTTGCAATTATCAGTTTGTAGTTTCTTTGATGACATGATGTTAAATAAAATATCTGAATTATGTTCATAGAGTTTTTTTTTTATGATTATGTCTCAATCCTAAAATTCTAGGTGATGCAAAACTTGCGGCCATCAGTAAGAAAGCAGACTGTGTAGACTAGCCCAGCGGGACGCACTTTCAAATAGACACCGTGTGTGAGGAAGTGGTTGAAACAGAAACCTGGACTGTTAGGGGTGCCCAGTAATCAGGATACGAAAAAGCTGCTCTTCAAAATACTGGACTATCGGGTCAAAAAAAAAAAACCCCAGTTCATGAATCTCACCTGTGATTTCTCTACCCATCAATCAATCAATCAATCAATCAATCAATCAGTCAATCCAATCAATCAATCTATATATAAACCTATGATATAAAGTGACAGTTATGAAGTTACTTGAATGATTTGTATTCTATTGAGAGGATTATGGAAAAAAAATACAATTGGAGATACCTTTTTAATTGGATCAGTTAAAATATATCAATATAAAAATATCAGCATCAAAAAGTGTATTTCTCCTGTAAATGAAGTCTTTGTGGAGTGAGTGTCTCCATTATAGAAGGACTGAGGAGACGGGGATGCATGAGGGTTATAAAGAGAGGGAGGGGGAGAGAGAGGGAGGGAGGGACAGACAGACAGAGAGGGAGGAGGATTTAGAGGAGGAGGATTTAGAGGGAGAGGAGGGAGGTAGAGGAGGAAGGAGGGAGAAGGGGAGAGGGGGGGAGGAGGAGGGAGAAGGGGAGAAGGCGAGAGAGAGAGAGAGAGGGGGGAGGAGGAGGGAGAGGGGGAAGAAGGAAAAGGGGAGGGGGGAGAAGGGGAGAGAGAGGGGGAGGAGCGAGAGAGGAGGAGGGAGAAGGGGAGATGAGGAGGGAGAAGGGGAAAGGGGTAGAGAGGGAGGAGGAGGGAGAGAAAGGGAGAGGGGGAGAGATGGAGAGGGAGAAGGGACCACAGTTCCTTTTTTCCATTAATCTTTCTTAATTTCTTAATGTCTTCAGCTTTACTGCCCTAATAAGCACCCTGTCTCTCATCCTAATGCATGTGTTATGTATGATAATAATATTGCTGAGTGTCTTCATGTTATGCATGTGTTATGTGTGATAATATGTCATTATCTGCATCAAGAGGTTTCTTAGTGCAACCCTAACCCCATTCACTGTGCACTACTGATACTAATGCATCCCCAATGTGCCTCGGATGATGAGCAGGAGCAGCAACAGGGAATCCACATCGGTTCTGTCATCTACGTAAATATGAAAAAATGTGACACTGTCGTTTTTTTTTTTATTATTCTTATCAGAGATTCCCTCAACATGAGTTACCACGCTTCTGCGAGCCTGCCTGCCTATCTGTCTGTCTTCTGGGGTGTCGTTTTCAAACCAGAGGCTGCTTAAAGACAGCTGACCCTTGTAAAGTAGTTCTGTCAGTACCTGACCAGCTCTTTTGTTTTGTCGCTCGTTAGCTAGTTTTACTCCTCTGTGGTGTTTGCTCCGGTTTAGCTTCATTCCGAGTCCTGTTTTAATCATTTTCCCGGCTGTGGTCTTGTGGTGTGGTAAAGCATGGTAAAGCACAGGGATACTAAACAAGGGAACCTGTGCTAAATTCAGGATCAGAAATTACTATTGGCAACGTTTGCACTGGCCTCAGACATGTGAGCAAAACTGACATTCAAATTGAAGCGATCCCTTCTGTCTTCTCTGTGTGTGTCTTAATAAAGCATTTTTCTTTTTTTTACTAAAACATGTTGGCCAGCACCCAGGTTCCCCTTATGAGATTGCCTTCAACGGCAATGCAAACACAGTGGCACTGCCCTGATAACGGTGTGAGGCTGCCCTTGGTAGCACTGCACCACGATTAACATTTCCGTTGCAGTACCGTATCAGCAGCAGACAGGCAGTGTGTATCAGGACCACTGGACTGTGCAGCGTCAAGCTTTGACTCAGCTGCCATCGAAGCCCTCTCGCCCTGCTGTCTGCGCTAAATCCGAAGCAGTGACCGTTTAGGGTTTTATAAACTTCTAGTCCCTGTTTATCCTTAAGCTGAATTCATCCTTTCAGCCTGTCGCCGTAGCTCGAGACCTGGGTTCAGCAAAACTGGACCCAGTATTCTAGGATCAGGGAGGGGGTCAGACTGGAGCATTGCGTGGTCTTCATAGAACTTGTGTGGCACACTTAACTTTCTGTTTAGAGGAAGCCTTTGTAAATCTCTGTCAGGGGAATCGGACAGGCTGTGTTTCTGTGCGTTGCTGAGATCGCACCGTCACTCTGCAGTGGTGTCGAGGAGAATAAGAATGAGGGGTTGTGGGGAGGGGTGTTCAAACCTGCGCCACAGAGAAACCTGGCACTCAACCAGACTGTAATGTGATTATCCAGCGGAAATGAAACGCCAATCTTGGCAGGATCTGGGGAGGGGGGGGTAGGCAGCTGCTTCGGTGAGAGAGGGTTTCTCTCCAGGCACCAGCGAGCAGGGCAGCCGCGATCACACACACAAGGGTGCAGTGCCTACACATACACACACACACACAACGATGGCATTGCACCCCACTGGAGATGTCCTTATGATTCTCAGAGGTCACTATGATGTCAGAAAGTGCTGTTATTGCATTATAAAGTGTAGCTGACTCAATGATTATGGAAAGGATGACATTTCCTGCTCTGTGTGGGTCTCAGATGTGCAGTTTTGAAAGAAACACATGTCCCTGCGAGGGGCAAAGGACTACAAGAATGAAATATTTACTGTGGAAGTGCTGTAGGGTATATTTACATTAAGGTCATTTATCTTGTGTTCATAAACAACATACTTGATTTTCTAGAGTAACACACCTGAGTTTTTAAGATCAAAGACTGATCCCAAGAGCCAGTTCAAATGTCTCTCGTTCTTTCTTTCTTTCTTTCTTTCTTTCTTTGGTTTTAAATAAATTACAAATTGAGAAAGAAAGGAACGGTTACTATCCCAACTCATAACTAGGCAGCCCATTCAGAATAAATCGCATAACACCACTGTACCAGAAAATCTTATTCACTTAAGGAATCGCAGAATCTCTGCAATCAATCAATCAATCGATCTGTCAATCAATAATATAGAAAACAAGTTTCCCCTTTTAAATTGCATATATTAAAATGACCTGCTGTGCCATTCACTCCTCTGCAAGATAAACATCTTCGCACATTCAAAAAAAAAGTCAACATGTTTTGTTTTTTTATTTCTTAATTCAGCACTATTGAGCTTTCCTCTGTCTCAATGTAACAACAGGGATGGAAACTAGACTCCTGTTGCACAGCAGTTTCACCCATTCCAGGTTTTACTAGGAGCTTGATCAGCCCCAGTGCATCGGTAACAAGCTCAGGTGTGTCTTATTAAACTCCCAGTGAAACCAGGAATGGATCGGACCGCTGTGCAGTGGAAGTTCACATCCCTGGCCGGTCTCTCAGTGGTTGTAACAGATGGCAGCTCTTCCCTTCCTTCTTGTGTGACATTCCCAGTGTTGCAGGATGGCAGCGTCTCCGTTGGGGACGGGATTCGAGTTTGTAACCCCCTGTGTCCCCCGCCCTCTGCAGGTAGCCCCCGTGCCTCGGCCTCCACGCTGCACTTCCCCTCGTCCTCCATCATCCAGCAGCCCAGCCCCTACTTCACCCACCCCACCATCCGCTACCACCCCCACCCCGGACAGGACCCACTCAAAGAGTTCGTCCAGTTCGTCTGCTCCGACGGCTCGGGACAGCCCTCCACACAGGTGAGTGGACAGCTAGAGACACCCTGAGAGATACACACTGAGACTGAGAGACACACACTGAGACTGAGAGAGACACAGGGACTGAGAGACACACTGAGACTGAGGGAGACATGCAGGGACTGAGACACACAGACTGAGGGAGGCATGCAGGGACTGAGAGAGACATGCAGGGACGGAGAGACACACACTGAGACAGAGAGACATGCAGGGACTGAGACACACTGAGACAGAGAGACACAGAGACAGATAGACACACACACACACACACAGACTGAGGCACACAGAGACTATGAGAGTCACGCACAGACTGATAGACACACAGATTGATAGAGACGCACACACAGATTGATAGAGACGCACACACAGATTGATAGACACACAGACTGATAGAGACGCACACAAGCTGAGACGCGCTGTGCCGAAGTTACTTTGCGTCCCTTTTCAACCTCTCGTTCAGTTACCAAGGCAACGGAATGTTTAGCAGACTTTCCGAATTGCATCGGGTACGCTAATGTAAACACAGCGCTGTGCAGCAAGCCAAGCAAACCTCACTGATTGCCATCATTGTGAGACGCAATCTGTCCCTGTAGCATAACCATAACACCTCTGAGTGCAGGTTTACATGTACAGATCTGAACTCAGCCTGGTCATGGATCACCACTGCCTTAACAGCTGAACTAAAGATCTCTGTGTTTTTAAAACAGCTTACACTGTAAAGTGGGAATGCACAGCCCAGTTCACTTCCAAAGCTAGGAATGTTCAACTACCTGGAGCATTTCACAACAAGACATGCAGCAAGTCCACAATGCTTATTTTAAATCTTACAGCACATTTCACCGCACGCTGCTATACTGTCAATAGCAGCAGTCGTGGTGTAATTAGTTCTGCTACTTGATAAGAAAACGTCCTGTGAAACAGTCTGTGTCATCACGTTGAAAAATAAAAACTCCACAATTCATACTCACATTTTTAATAACTGCATTTTCCTGCATGTATTCAGATTGAATTGAATCCCCCATTTCTTAAGCATTGTGGCGGGTGAATGAATGAATGCAAACGACTGGACGGGGGCGAGCGACACTGCAGCAGGTGTAAGGACCGAACCGGACCAGAATCTTACAGAACCCCCGCCAGCATTTACAAGAAACACGCCCTGTTCCCTTTGCTGGGTCCCGCGTTCTCCGTATCACAGAGATGTCGCTTTTTATATTTTCTCCACATTTACTCTCGAGCAATCGGCAGGAGTAAAATAATTCCTCTTGTGCTGACCGCAGTGTATCCAAAACACGCTCCCTCCTGCAACGATGCTGGTTTTCTGTTCCCACGTTACACCGCTCGTTTCACTCGGAGCGCCAGCATTGTTGCAGGAGGGAGCGTGAACCGGAAACACTGAGATTTTTCTCTTGGCGAAAGCTGCCAAGTAAAACATACTGAATACAAATATCAAAATAGTTATTTTGAAAAATGCATCGCTGAGATACAGACAGTATGGGATACAGCTCCCCCAACCCCACCCCAGTCTTTCTGCATTCCTTCACCTGCCCCAGCCAGCCCGGTGCAGTGTTTTGAGATTATTTTTTTTGTTGAGTGCTCGTGGGCAGCTGGTGTCCTTTCCTCACCCTGCCTGTGTTGTCCGCAGCCAAACGGGAGCGGCCAGGGCAAAATGCCGGGCTCCTTTCTGCTTCCACCCCCTCCTCCCGTGGCCCGACCAGTGCCCCTCCCCATGTCCGACACAAAACCCAGCAGCACACCCCCCGACGGTGGACTGGCCTCGCCCACATCACTGTGTAAGTGACGCTACAGACCCCCCCACCCCACCCCCACCCCCCCTCCCTAACCCCACCCCCTAACCCCACCCCTCCACTAACTCCACCCCTCCCCAACCCCACCCCCTCCACTAACTCCACCCCCAACCCCACCCCCTAACCCCACCCCCTCCATTAACCCCACCCCCCCTCCCTAACCCCACCCACTCCCCCTCCCCCTCCCTCTCCCTCTCCCCTCCCAGACTCTAAAGAGGTGGATTCAATCAAAAAAGTGCCAGGAAAAAAAAAAAAGCTTTTTATTTTATTTTTTTTTAGCGCCATTATGCGGTTTTCATTTCTAGAATGACTACAAGAAACTTTAATTCAACGGTAAACGCTTTGACTGGAACCGCATTGAGAAAGACTTTGAGTCAAACCATTTGACATTGAGTGTAAGTTTGCGGTAGCTTCATCGTCACGGATGGTTTTCATTTCTGGTATATTTTCTTGAAAAGCCTCTGAAGGAAGCGCCATGTTGGTCCGCACTTAATATAGTCCCCCCCCCGTCCTCCGTGCTTTCTTTCTTTGCTGGACAGGGAGGCCCTTTTTCCCAGAACACGCGCTGTGCTGTCCTCGTTTTTTATTGAAACTGCGGGACCAGGCCATTTCCTCTGAAATAAATTGGGGACTCTCTATATCGTCGGACCAACATGGAGGCTGCTTTATAGTGTCGTACCTTCAGATATTATTTTTATTTTTTTATTATAAAATAAATTAAAAAAATGTTGGAGAAGGGAATACAAATTAAGGCCGTGAAAATTAAAAAACAAACGTTTTTTTCTTTTAAGTCTTTAAATCGATTTTATTGATAACGGCAAATAAAAATATGTTTTTTGATTGAATCCATTTGAAGGGGTCATATTAATGGCAGTTTTTGTAGCGTAGCGTGGACTCCAAAGGCCGTCCCCCCCCCCCCCCCCTGCCCCCGCCATACAATCCACAATTTTTCTTTTTTGAATTGGTCATGCATTATTAGCAGATCATTAAATCCTGGGGTGTGCTTGTCATACATATTGAGTTTAGAAAGGGGTAGGCTGTTGCTGTCATTGTAACCAATCAGCACTGTCTACCCTGATCAAATTTGTAAGAGGCACTGGGCGTGGCAATATATTTTTTCTTTCCTTTAAATGAGACCGCAAAGCTAGTGGAACTCTGTTCCATTACCCTTCGGTCTCCCCTCCCCCTCACCTTTTTTTCGTCCTTCCATATTGAGGGTCTGAGAATGAATTTACCCCTCCTCTTTCCCATGCCATTGGAGTCCACTGGACAATTCTGCCTTAAAATGGACCCCTACCCCCATGTCCTCAAGATAAAACAGATGTAAATACAGAGTCAAGTTTTGTGCTTAATCTTAGCTAACATATCCATTTCATATCCGTTTCATTTGTTATCCAGCTCTCCGCTGTGTTATAGGAAACGTGTATTTTTATCTACAAACTTCTGAGACTACACGAGGTTAAAGAAATCTCAGTTTGCAAGCTGTGCTTTCTGATTGCGTTGCACTTGTGGTCGTATTTACTGTCCTTAACCAATCAGCTGCTTCCCCTGTTGACTGGCATGCTTTCAGCCTCGAAGACAATATTGAGGTGACCCAGGAAGTGCAAGTGTATCAGACTTCCTGAGATGACGCAAACTGAGAACTTTCTTTAGCCCAGCGTAGGCCCAGATGTGTTCAGATCAGCATACAGGTTTGCAGTGCTTCTTTCAAAACTGCACATTTGAGGCAGCTAAGCGCACATGACAAATTGATGGGATTATTTTGTTAGCTACAGCTCTGGCTGAAAGTTTAGCATCATCACCCTATAGAATCAACTATAGAATCAAGTCGAATGAAACCTGCTGAATAATGCGACGTTAACGTATTGAATTACACACCGCTGTGTGATTTTCCATCTACTTGGGCAGCAGTGTGGAGTAGTGGTCAGGGCTCTGGACTCTTGACCGGAGGGTCGTGGGTTCAATCCCATGTGGGGGGACACTGCTGCTGTACCCTTGAGCAAGGTACTTTACCAAGATTGCTCCAGTAAAAACCCCAACTGTATAAATGGGGAATTGTATGTAAAAAATAAGGTGATATCTTGTAACAATTGTAAGTTGCCCTGGATAAGGGCGTCTGCTAAGAAATAAATAATAATAATAATAATATACTTAACACTGATAAAAAAGTGACATTTTGAAAATCTAACACAAAGTACTGTACTACTGTTATGGCTTCATATATATGACTGTTATGTTCATATATATATATATATATGCTGTCTCAATCCTAAAATTCTAGGTGATGCAAAGCTTTTAGCCATAGCTGTAGACTTTAAGTAGTAAATTGTATGTTAGTCTTACTACAGTAAAACTAATTCGGCATCGCTTGGAACCACATACCACAGTGTGCTGGAACACAGACGTGCTGCAAAACCTCATACTGTTATTCACCCAGTCCGACGTGCAGCACCCTGTAATGCAAGTGCTGTATTAGCTTTAATTTGACACTCTCCATTCAGACAAGGATTTGAATGTGGGTGTGGGCAAACCTTTATCTGATTACAAACCCAGGAAAGAAAAATGAGGGGCGGGACGCTGAATTGCGCAGGTTTGTCTCGGGGCTGGTTTTGACTGTGTGTTTCTCTGCAGCATACTCAGCGCCAGGCTCCACAGCTGCCAACAGGTTTGTCAGCATCGGATCATCACGGGACAACAACTTTCTAAACATCCCGCAGCAAACTCAGGTACAGCAGTTCGGAGTTTACATTTAAACGCATTTATTTTCCATACAGTGCACTTGTAATATTTTACATTTAAAACTCAGTAAAAGCTTTGCCAGTAGTTACACAGCTAGCAAAGGAAGTACAGCCTTTTTATGACTCTGGTGGAGCCAATCAATCCCTGTCCCAGTGCTTCACTTCCTGTGTTACAGTTAATAGGACCCCCCCCCCACCTTGAAAAGACAGCCGCAATTGTGCAGTTCCTTTTCGGAACGTCTGTTCGCTCCAGATTCCTCTGTGTCTTTCACTGTCAGCTCAATGCCACGCACAAACTCTCTCCTTCCTGAACATCTCCTGTCCGTCTGGGCCAGAGTGGCTGCCCTGGACACAGAAGCACCCACGTGCCCATATAAACGAGCCATTGTGTAACACAGACACTGCCTGTGGCCTGGTTACAGACTACACTTTGGAGCTGTGTTCACTTGCTGCTGAACTCAGGAGCTCCCTGGCGGTTAAAACTGGGTTCTGTATCTGGGAGGAGCAAAAGAGAGGGAGGGGGAGAGAGAGAGAGAGAGAGAAAGTTTAAGTCTTACTTTCCTCAACAGAGTCACGTCCTGACCGTCTGGTTGCTCACGGCAACGAGACATGATGTAACAACCAGCTGAACTTAACCAGGGAGGAGAGGGGAGGGGGGGGGGGCAATGTGCTTGAGTTAGCGCCGCAAGAGAACCAGGGATGAGAGAGAGAGAGAGAGAGAGAGAGAGAGAGAGAGAGAGAGAGAGAGAGAGAGAGAGAGAGAGAGAGAGAGAGTTGTAGTGTGGTTATAAAGTTAGTTTGATCGCTTGGCCTTTTTTTTGTGAGAGAGAGGAATTAGACACTGCCAGCGGAGCGATGGCCCAGATTTAAAGTACAAAGGCACATTTTCTTAAGAGCAATGAAACAATTTTAAGAGTTCACAGCTAACAGAAAACAACTTAGTAACAGTTAAATCCTTGTTCTTAGCATCTTATTGCTTGTTTGGGACTGTGAAAGTACTGTCTCACACAGGTCTTTGAAATCCAGCAAAGCTGTGTCTCAATTAAGCCTAACTCTAACCCTGCCAGGCACTTCCATTCACGTCACAGCTCTCAAGTGTGCAGTTTCGAAAGAAACACACATTATTAGGGCAGCGGTGTGGAGTAATGGTTAGGGCTCTGGACTCCTGACCGGAGGGTCGTGGGTTCAATCCCAGGTGGGGGACACTGCTGCTCTACCCTTGAGCAAGGTACTTTACCTAGATTGCTCCAGTAAAAACCCAACTGTATAAATGGGTAATTGTATGTAAAAAATAAAATAATGTAATTGTATGTAAAAATAATGTGATATCTTGTAACAATTGTAAATCACCCTGGATAAGGGCGTCTGCTAAGAAATTAATAATAATAATAATAATAATAATAATAATAATAATAATAATAATAATAATAATAATAATTATAGCAGGCATGCATTTTAAAATTCCTGCAACTGCACCGGGTCAAAGAAAGTGCTCAGTTTGCTTCCTGTGTCACCTCGGCGGTGTCTTCTGGCTCATCGCTTCATTGGCTGCTAAGCATGTCAGTCAAGCAGCTTGCTTGGCGAAGGACAGGAAAGAAGGCGTTGAAGGGGTGGCAGCATTCTGCATGTGAGTGAGGAAGTGCAACACTGGCCGAAGCCGGGGATCGCTTTAGCCTTGTGTAGCAGATTGCAGTGTTTGCAAACTGCACACAGAAAGCACATGCCAGTGAATATCACGCTGGTCCATTTCTGTATTTTCTCAAGTGTAGACAGGTCTCACTACAGCATTATATGATCTTAGCATAGCTTCCTTATTACTCTTCATCGTCACCAGCGTTTCTGTGGTCCACACAACTCTACGTGTCAGTTTAAAAGGTCCTGCACTCAAGTACTGAGAGGTTTGTTTTTAAACCTATTCAAATGCATGAAGTGAGGGAGCAGCACACTCTAGTGGTAATAGTGTGCAGTTGCAGGTAATGCCAAACTTAGGCCTAGTGGATTTTATGAAACAGCAAGCCCTATTCACAGAAACCTAACGTTTTGGGAGTGCTTTTTTTTTTTTTTTTTTTGAAGGACGTTTTTGATTTAAAAAAAATTCAAGCTTATAATTGACAAAATCTTTTTTTTTTTTTTTTTTTTTAAAGCTGATTTAGGGAGGGTTAGAAGTCTCACCAAAGCACTGTTTAACCTAGGAAGATTATAAACACTTCAAAATGAACCCGATGTGTGTCAACTAAACGTAGAACAATGACTGACATTACCTTTACCTTTACCCCGAAATGTTTCTGATCCCAGACTGAATGTATGATGTTGTTTTTTAGAGTGCTGATGTTGTTTTTGAATGATGTGAAATCACTGCTGTCTGTCTCGCGTCAACTCACCGGGACCCACTTGAGCCGTCGGTCTCAGTGGGGTTATTCCTGATTAAAGAATTAATACCTAAATACCTAAATAAATAAATAAATAAATATAAACAAACAGTCCTTACAAAAACGTTCTTTAAAACAGTCCTTACAGTTTTGTGATTTGGGCCTTGTGTGACAAAGTCAAGTTGAATATTTCCTCTTAAAGGAACACTTTGTCCCGTGCCAGGAGAATCGGGGGACTCTATTCCCTGCGTACCAGAGGAGAGGGCTACTGTCTAGTAGACTGATGCTCGTTCCCATAGCAGGAAAGGACTTAGGGGAGGGGTTGAGGGTGTGGTTTCGACCAAGGGACTGCTGTGTTAGCAGCGACGCTTCATATAACCAACTCTGAGACAGTATCGACTATCTCTGCTCCACGACAAGCCAAGGAGCTCACAAAGATTCCAGCATCCGAGAAATGTCATCCAATCAGAGTAGCGCCTGAAGCCACACCCTCTCCACGCCCCTAGGTCCTTTCCTCCTATGGGAAGGAGCCTCGAGCCTCTCTGGTGTTGAAGCGATGACTGGAAGTTAACAACACCCACGGAAGAGAAGTTGAATGAAAGCATGATAAAGCCAGTTGCAGTAGGACGATGAAAGTGGAACTCAGTGAGTGGATAGAGTCCTCTAGATAAAGCTGAATAACCCACAAGCTCCCCGAGGGGTGGAGTGAAAATAACCACAGCACTCGACGAGGCTTCATGGAGCATTCTGTTTGTGCAATGTACCAAACAAAGTGTGCTTAACCCTAACCTGAGCAGCTGGATTTGCACGACGACTGTCTCCTTTCTGTTGTTATTCATCGTTAGTGTTTTTTCTTTTTTCTCGTTTCAGTCTTGGTTTCTCTGACAAGATCTCATACAAAAACCGAAATTACTTCTAATTTGACCCTGAATCACGAGACTAGCCCTCCTCCCTGTTTCACCGTGGAAATTCAAAGCAGCAGCCCAGAGAGAGGAGCCCAGGCAGTGGAGTCTACGAGAGGGAGAGGCGAGGGAAGAGGACGGGGCGTCATCTCAAACGAAACGACGAGAAACGAAAACCACGATTGCAAACTGAAAAATAAATACGTACCTGGGAAATGGGAAATGATAAATCAACAAAAACAAAAAAAATACAAAAAATAATAACGCAGAGAAATCCAGTCGGTCCCACTGTCTTGGGACTGTCGTTTCATAGGATCACAAAGCTGTCCTTCTAGTCGTTTTAACAGAACCGCAAAACCGTACTGCTGATGGGGGGGGCTGGGGGGGCAGGAGATCAGGGTTCGAGTGATTTGCTGCACACTGAACACAAGTGTAGAAGCGACTAGAAATGAGGCTTTCACCGTCCTGATTTCCCCAATCAGGTCTCTAAATTTATCATTTTCCCCCTCTTTTTAAATATTTACTTTTAATTAAAAATCCGTACCCCGAATATGATCAATTCACCGCCCGTGCAGAATGTGGGACACGCGTTCTTCATTTTACCCCAAAACATGACCCATCACTGAATTCTGTACCTGTCTTATCTGAAGGCTGGTGACGCTATAGTATTTTGAGTTGAATCTTTCGTGAAGTCTTGCCTGAATTGATGGGTGTTTTAAAGTTAACCAGTTTCTCATATTCTCCCCACTGTCTTCAGCCTTGTGTTTTTATTTAGAAGGCCGTTCGGCACACGCTACAAGAAACACCCGTCTCAGTGTGCCGTCTCAGTCTGCAATCCCTCAGACAGCCACTAGATGGTGCCAGCTGACTGTTAGACTACCCTTTAATGCCACTGTTTAAATAACAGGGTTTTACTCAGAAACGAACAGGGTCTCCCTTGTTGGCCCCAGTTCTGGTTGCATTGGGCCAGGATGCAGTCCGTGTGGCTCAGTTACTCAACCCAAACGCCCAGGCCTGCCCACCAGCAGTACACATAAACAAACTGGACAACGGCCGTCAAACAGCAGCCAGGGCTGGAGGAAGAAATGACCAGATACAACCAGCTAGCTTCGAGAAAGCTACCGTTGTATACCACTAGGGGAAGAGACCTAGCTTTCCAAGGTAAGAGCAACTGGGGTCTGAAATATCACAGTGTTCTTAATTAGTGGATCCTTCATGTTTAGATTCACTTGGTATCGTTTTCCTGTTTCAGCCGCCATCACACCCAGGTGACTATTCAGCAGTTCTCCCGAGCTCTAAAACATGTCTTCTCTCCACTGCTGGTACACCGGAGTGCAACCGTTAACATGTCCCCCACTGCAACATTCTGCCCTTTGTAGATGTAAGAAATACATTTCCATACCACTAGGGGAGGGGCAGAGTGTTGCAGGGGGGATGTTTTTAAACGGTTGCGCTCTGGTGTACAAGCAGAGGGAAGACGTTTTAGAGCTCAGAAAAATAATACTAGGGGGGCAGAGTGTTGCAAGGGGGATGGGTTAATAGTTACACTCTGGTGTACCAGCTGTACATGTTTGAGAGCTCTAATGAGACAGGGTTGCTTTCAACTTTTAAAAAAGTCACCAGCGTGTGATGACTGGAAAGTGATCACAAAACAATCCAAACAGAAAAGGAGGAATACATTATTTAAGATTGGTATTTCATTACAGTATCAAGTTGCTTTCTAAGCCTAGAAGTAGCTTCTGTAGACAGGCGTGGATCTGTGTCTGCGTTTTCTTCCTCTGGTAAAGAAATAACAATTTCAAATAACTTCAACAAAACAGTCACATCTGAGCTAAGCAGGCTCTGCATAGAAGCACATAGGAAACCACCTCATGATAACAACGAGAATAATGTTAGCAGGTTGCTCCTTTTCTTTGGCTTGGTGCTTTCAACGCTTTTCGTTAGTGGTTTAGTCGTTTTGCTTTCTTTTTTGCTCACCGGAGTTTCAGCTTTCACAGATGCAAAACACACGCTCTCTCGCGCACGCACAGACAGAAACGCACACACACGCTCTCGCGCTCGCACACACACGCAGACCGAAGCTCACAAGCACACACACACAGTGCAAGAAGCAGGACCGCAGAGTAGTCAAGACCGAGGTTATGGGTTTGGGTGCGGCTTTGGGGGCGACCCCTGGTGGTGTTAAGGAGACAACGCGCTTAATGTAGTACAAACAGACTACCCGTTAAGACAACCGTTCACCATTAATATCCCCAAATATTGTATTTTTGTTCCCAGCTACAAAAGGTGTTTTTTGTTTTGTTTTGTTGTTTTGTTTTAACACACTGTGATTCGGATTTGTTTGTGGTGTTTAGATTTGAGTTGCTTTCGAAACAGTAATTCATTAAAAAACTTGTTAGCTGTGGTACCAAAATCAATTCAGCTCAGAAAACTAATGACCACACCAGGAAAGGTTTAGACAAAAGGACAAGCATGATCCTCGTCAGTGGATTGCAAGTCAATAAAAACACTAACTATGCAAGCGTTGCTGTTTATAAGCGAACGGGTTTTGATTGAACCATAGGGTCTTACAAGTATTACAGTCAGGGTGAAGCGCTGCAATGATTCAAAGGTAGAAACCTGAAACACGGAAATGACAGAAAGATCCGTCCAGACTTCTGAAAAACCCCTGCAGTAGAAAAAGTTTACATCAGTGTTTACATTGCCAGTCGACCCTGCATCACAGCATCGGAGTGACCTTTCTTAAAGGGCTTGCTACACGCACACACACACCCACGCTTCTTAAATGCATGACAGCAGAGACACAGAGATCCCACTTTCTGGAACGTGTAGTGAATTGGCATCTGAATGGAAAGGTAAAAAGCAAAGGGCTGGACGCGAACCGCAAACCACACGGGTTCAAAGACGCGCGCCTTCCCTTTGGACAGAGCGAGCTGTGTAGTGGGGTCAGCTGCTGATGTCAGTGTTGTTAACGCCTCAGCCGCTAGGGGGCGATGCATTACAAACGGACAACACAACGCAACAGGGAGGCAGTCAGCATTGCAAAGTGGGCAGCGAGAAAACAAAAAAAAAATCGCTTGATTACAAATACCACTTTAAAAAAACAAAACATGACATGGTGATTTTAATCCTGCACGTATTCTAAACCTGAATAGTGTTGCAGTCCGTGGAGTGTGATATTGCTAAAAAGCCTGTAAGCACACACGCACCAGCAAGCAGGCACCGAGCCCCATGCAGAAAACACATCTGAACTAAACTATAATATCATTAAAACTGAATGCGTTTGCGCTTTGGGTGCGATTTGGCTGTTTCCGCGATTCCTTCATATTGTTACTTTTTATTTTTTGGTCAGCAATCTCTCTCACACAGAACAACGATACAGGATAACATTCATTTAAACTATAACAACAGCAACAGCATAGCCATCCACATCAAACATCTACGACAGAAAATACCACCCCGTGTATATATAGAAGGAAAAATCTCGTAAAACAACTAGACTGTCCAATGCCCCCCTCCTCTCTATTAGTCCCTGGGAAGCCAGGTTGCCAACGGCAACTGTTTTGTTTCCAGGGAAACGCCCGTGTAAACAGGAAGTGCCTATTTGTCCACTATGCAGTTGAGTAAACATGGAGAGGAGAGACTTTCTTTCAACATATATAAGCTATAGATAGTGCTGCGAATGTGTTTTTAAAACAACGAAAGGTCTTGAGTTGGATTTGATGAATTTCTGAATAAGCTCGCAGTCTGGTTGTTTTGGGAATGTTTCAATGAGATTAATGACGCACTATATATATATATATATATATATATATATATATATATATATATATATATATATATATACACACACACTTAACGCAATATTTTATTGTATAAATGTCATGGTATGTGTAGCAGAATATCCTACAATACCAGTACATTCTCTTAGTGGTGGAACTTCAGCAACGCGTGCTCCAAAATTTGAATTAAAAACAAAACAATTTTGAAAAAAAATAAGTGGCAGCCTACTTTTTTTGTTTTGTTGTTGAGTGGGAAGTATTATTAAAAGAGTTTATGTCGATTGAGCCAAGTGCAATGCATTGGATAGTTAATTATCTGTGTACGTTAGGGATTGTTAAGAAAGAAGAGAAAAAAAAATGAATCTATTTTTGTTTTTAAAAGTCCAGTTGCCCCGGGACTCTAAATTAGAGGGGGATAAAAAAAACAGAGATCCCTGTCTTTGTAAGTTTGGGGAGTTTGTCTTTCATTTTTTTAATGTTTATTTTTTAATGTAATCATTTGTTTTTACATAGGAGGGCTGAAGGAACAATTTTACGAAAAGAAAAAAAAAAATGATACTAAATAATTGGTGCTTTTTAAGATATAAAGTACATTCAACTCTATTATACATAAATAATAAACACAATAATTATTATCATAAAGCAATTTTAGGGGAAAAATGCATTATTCTAAATCTTCTCCTTCTTCTTCTTCTCTTTTTTTGTATTGAAGGGGGTGTTTCATTTTATTCCAAGCTGTAGCAAAATGTCACTTTCCCAACTTTATCACGCCTGGAGGAAACAGAATCTATTAATCTCAGAAACACTGATAATGTGACCGCACGTTTCATCATGATTGGATAAGCGGTTTCCAGATGTATGCAAAACTGTGAGTGTGACTGACAGACAGACAGACACCCCGCATCTAATACCCTCAAAAACGTAATAATATTGACTCCAAACGATTTCCATAGCCTCGCTCGTTCTGGCTCATGTTTAATAAAGCTAGTGTATTACTTTGGGATTTGAAAGGTGTTCCAGGAATGGCAATGGCATCTGTGTTGTTCATTTGTAGTAGAGTTTAGTCTTTTTATATTGTAATACACGATCATATTGCCTTTCCTCAAACTCATTTTTTAACTCAAAGTGATCTCGCCTTTAGCAGAGATGCTGAAAGTAGTAGAAACCTGTTTCAGCTTGATTGGTGCGGCTCAATATCAAGGCATCAAAATCGATTCATGTTAAAACCCCGACCAACACATTTTTAATAAGCTACAGTTTACAGTAATTTTATAAAGACAAGATCTTCCAATTAGGAGGATGCAACAGACAGCGTAAAATCTCAAACGAATCCTAGTAAGAATCCACAAATTCAATCGCAGCGTTTTTTTTTTCACAATCTTGTGAGGAGAGATTTTGGCCACTGTTGATTCAGCTGTGTGAAGCCGGAGAGCAGTCTAGTCGCGGTAGCAGAATCCGGCAGGTGACTGATTTCTCGTGTTGAAGTTGGACAGTGCCTTTTGCATACAGTCATGATCACGTATATACACAACGCACCCCTTTTGAAGAAAAAAAAAAACTAGCCTTGGAACGGTATATACTGTATAGTACTATAAAATTGGTGTGATTTTATTTCTTCTCTTTGTTAAAAGAAAAACACAAAAAAAACACAAAAAAATGTCTTGTCTTTCTTTTTTCCTCTCCTCCTCCGCACACTGGAGTTGTGTAGTCAAGCCTTCTCGGTTCCTCTTTTTGCCGCTTTCTCTTCTCAATGTCTGAGCGGAATGCAAGCTATCACATATTGTTATATGGTCTGTACGCTTCATAATGTATATCATACTGATTTCTTCAGCTTTTCCATTGAACAGCTAATGTAAGTGAACAAGTTACACCCGTGGGCCCAGGGAGGGAGGGAGGGAGGGGGTGTATAGAGACCTGTGCTTACAGAACCGGGGTCCAGTCTGAGGAGGGCCAAACTGAGTTTATATTATTTTAAGGCGGTGAGCACCTTAAGAGCACCTTTTGATTTTTTTTTTTTTTTTTTTTTTAGTAGTTGGGTTTTTACAGCTGCACTTTATTTTATAATTTTTTTTTTATTTTTTTAAAAGAGCCTTAAAATCTTCACTTTGACAGGTTCATTTCTGACACAATAAGGTTTGCCCCTTCAGTTCCCTAAAGCCCCCGAATCCTTAGCTAGAAGTATGGCACGATGGTTTAAAATCTATTTATTTTATAGCTAGTCTTCAGGAAGCGCGCACACACATTCATGTAAGCCCCTGCAGATTTTCAATGAAGCCGTCCTTTCGTATTAAGAAACTCGCTGGAATTATAGAAAGGGTGCCAATTTAGAAATACAAAAACAAATCTTAATAAATTGACTTTTAGTCCAAACGTTTGTCATTGAATTTAGTATTTCTAGATGTTGCACTGATTCATAGTCATGAGTGAAGAGATTGTGGCCAGCTTTGGAACTGTGAATCCATTGTGTCCCCTATACTTCTCTAGAGAATGCTTAGATCATAGCACGGTGCTTCCCTATCTCTTAAAAACAAACATGCCCCCTAAATATCTCCCGTGGAGCATACGGCTGGAAAACAGGATCCCGATGAGTTCCCGTTCAATGAAATTCCAGTTTGAGCATTTCATATTGCACTTGCTCCATAACTAACCCTAGCCGAGCCTGTCAATGGGAAATCATTTATTTGGTTAATTGTGTTTGGATTTGTGAATTGGTGGAGTGGCCCTCGTATCCGGCCCGGATTTTGCAATCCGATCCCTCCCTCCCTCCTCGCTGGGGGTGCCCTGTCTTTCTGGAAGCACAGCCCCTGGGTTCGTGGTGAAATGCATGTGTTAAATACAGTTTCTTTTCCATAATAATAAAAACAGTTTTATAGAGCAGTGCCTTTAACTGGTTGAATAAAAGGATGTTCTTGACTGTAAAGCTGTGCTGTGTGTGACTGAGTCATTGCTTTCCTCTGTATTCCAGTCAGGAAACTCATGCCATAGATTATTTATTAAAGCTAAGACTAGACAGCACTGCTAACTTTATACATCTTTCTACATCCTCCTCCCATCTGTGGAAACACAGCCAGCACATTTACTTACCTCCGGAACTGGATACAACCACTGTCTTCAGCGAGGACAGGTCATGGGATTATGGGACTGCACCGCAGGACAGCGAAGGACAGAATCAGCTGGATGTGAACCCAGTTCTCCAAAGGAGGAAACAGCACAGCATGTTAGGGAATTAGCCCACTGCTCCGCCTCACTTCTGTAGAACTAGGATGCTTTATCAATGACTATATAGGACCATTTTATGTTATGCTTCAGAGTGGTGCATTAGATCACTGTGCCACCGTGTACCCTTTTGAAACGGTCTGTCAAAAAGGACAAAGTCTTTGAAAACAAAGCGACAACAAGAAAACACTGCAAGGACTTGGCCTGTGTTCTCATAAGGTAGGTTTTGTCAGATTTTCCTTCCTTTTTTTGACCCAGCAAGCACTATAAACCTGCCCACACACACATTATTATTATTTATTTCTTAGCAGACGCCCTTATCCAGGGCGACTTACAATTGTTACAAGATATCACATTATTTTTACATACAATTACCCATTTATACAGTTGGGTTTTTACTGGAGCAATCTAGGTAAAGTACCTTGCTCAAGGGTACAGCAGCAGTGTCCCCCACCTGGGATTGAACCCACGACCCTCTGGTTAAGAGTCCAGAGCCCTAACTGCTACACACACACACACACACACACACACACACACACAAACACAAACAAAACCATACAATGTCAATATGTATTATGACTTTGTTTTAATTTTTCCAAAAAAAAACAACTTTGGACAGACAGTTTACTGCTATTGCAGCTTCAAGCACATTATACTTTGCGTGGAACATTTAACAACACGACAATAACAATACCGAGACCAGTATTAACACACACAAAAACAAGGCGTGCAATAACGAAGAGCGAACACAAGAGGGCGCCAAACAGCAATTCATAGTGCAGTCCAGGGATCTCCTAAAGGGAGGCAGTCAATCTTATTGCAAAGCTTATATACATTAAGCCGGGAGTCGTGGGTTCAATACATATTTTTGGCAAACATAGCCATTGTCAAAGATTTTAACATCAAAATGTAGGGCGATACAACACGCATGGCCACCAGTGGCCGTTGTACGATCAATAATTCACAATACAGTACATACACAGTCCATGGCAAACGCCACGCGTCTATACAGAACGTGCTTTCAGACATATTCAGGCACACATGACCTTCGTTCAGTGCTAGGAGGGGCAGATACAAATCACATACGAATGCAAAGCAATTCATTTTGAATTACAAAAGAATTACTAGGTGGGAGTTAAAAATGCTAAATGAAACAAAAATTAAATATTAATATTTTGGGTGGGGTTAGTCCGTGGGTGAGGATGGCATCCTCATATGAGGCTGTCATGCATTTGCGTCTTCCATGTAAGTTCTCCATGTATGACGCGAAAGGGTTTAGAATCAGCCCCTTTACTTTACAGTAAGGGTTGTCGTTGTGCTATGTTAACGTTTCAAGAGAAGTGACCGCAGCAGCGTTTCTTCCGCCCCTCTGTTTCGGCTCTCGCATTGGCACTCTTCGATCACGGTGACCCGCCTCTCCCGCACTCTCTCGACCCCCTCGCACAGCATTGGTACCAGCGCTGTCCGGGTCTTCACCGGGGCGCACAGAGAGCAGGACGCGGAGAGAGCCCGCTGCTCCGGCCGCGCTTCAGCGGACCCCGCGTCTCCGACTGCCGGCACAAACAGAGAGTTGCACAGCCCGAGGCACAGCTTGTTTTGCAGAGTGACAGTTAAGCAGCCCGGAGCAGAAACACGCTGGAAATGAGAAAACAAATTTCATCACAAAATGAACTTTATTGACCTTATTATTACACGACTTTAAGCGGATAACAAATTAGACACTGAACACTGAAAATTCAAATAACAGCAAAAGCCAGGCTTACCTGTCTAAAGGAGACAGCCCTGCACGCAGTCTGAGAGGCTTCCTTCAGAGTCACTGGGAGCCCCTCCTTGGCCACGCTGTCCCTCTGGATGGCTTTCTTCCACATGTCCATACCCTGCTTCCTGTGCATCACCACCCCAACGCCACTCTCCAGGTGAGGCTGGGGCTTGAGCAGAGAGCCAGGGCCGCTGCGAGCCGGTACTGCCCTCCTCCCCAGTCCCAGGAAAGGGGTCGGGATACCCCCTGTGGCGGGGGCGCCAAGCCCGAAAAGAGAGCTGGGGGGGCGCCGGCTGAAAAAGGGGGATTGGCCGAAGAATCTGGGGTTCAGATGGACCACTTTCACGACCCCCTGAATAGGTCTGTCTGAGCCAGCGCCAGAGCCGGCAGCGTCTTCATCTAGAAACGTATTGAAGCCCTTCTGAGGACTGGAGAGAGACACGGCACAAACAGCAGCCAGGAGAATGTGAACGGCAACATTCATTTCAGCTGTCTTTCCTTCTCTCCTCTTTTCTTCTCTTCTTTCCTTCTCTCCTCTTTCCTTCTCTCCTTTCTTCTCTCCTCTTTCCTTCTCTCCTTTCTTTCTTCTCTCCTCTTCTCTCCTTTCCTTCTCTCTTCTTTCCTTCTCTCCTTTCTTCTCTCCTCTTTCCTTCTCCTCTTTCCTTCTCTCCTTCTCTCCTTCTTTTCTTAAGGATCTCAAAGCACAGAAAATCCTGTTCAGTCTCTTTTAAAAAGTTTCTTTCAAAAAATTTGGATCACCCAAAAAAATAAAAAATAAAAAAGATCTTGGTTCAAGGCTCCATAAAAGAAAGCCTTGCAGTCTTCGTCTGGCTTGGCTGGGCTCTGCCGGTGCTTTTTATAAAGCTCTGGGTTCCTGAACTTGACCATATAAGTCTGGGTGACAGATCTGCCTCCTGCCCGCTGCTGTTACACTTGACAAGGCACACCTGGTTAGCAGGTTCATAGGAAGCAGCTGCCGTAGCGTTTGGATTGTAAAGACAAAGGGTTTAGGAGCTGCAGGGGTCCCAGCCACCAGACCCCCATGTGGATTGCACGGCGCTCCACACCTCCCACTCCCTCCAATACTCCTCTTTTCAGAGCAGGATTGTGAACTGGAGCCCATCAGCAAATACAAACCTGTTTGATGCACTAATAAAGAGAAAAGCAGCTTTGAACTCTGAGAGTTCTCTGAAGAACCCCATGCTGTTCCCATGGTTACACTCTGCATTGACCATGGTTTAGTAATGCTTTACCGTACCTCACTCTTCTTTACAATGCTGACCCGTGCTTTGCCAGGCTTTGCTTTATTACACTTTGCTGTGCTTTTACTATGGGTCACTTTTCTATGTTTAAAACACGACATCAATACGCTGCATTTTAACTGCGCTTCTACCCCAAACTACACACCAAGACAGCCTGGCTATATACTAGAAACATCTTGAAAGTGTGACAATAGTACGATTCATTGGTAAAGTGGAGGAGGCTGTGTGGTCCAGTGGTTAAAGACAAGGGCTTGTAATCAGGAGGTCCCCGGTTCAAATCCCACCTCAGCCACTGACTCATTGTGTGACCCTGAGCAAGTCACTGAACATCCTTGTGCTCCGTCTTTCAGGTGAGACGTAGTTGTAAGTGACTCTGCAGCTGATGCATAGTTCACACACCCTAGTCTCTGTAAGTCACCTTGTATAAAGGCGTCTGCTAAATAAACTAATAATAATAATAATAATGAAGTAACTTGTTTTGCCTGTCGCATTTGTCAGTTTGTTTTACAGCCTCGACGCATTCCAAAGCTGTCTCTATTGCCTCAGTGTTAATTAGACTTGACAGCAGCCCCGGTACACGTGCTAATGACGTCTTTAGAACTCCAAACGCCTTCACGTGTGAAGGTCATTAGCAGAATTAGGTCACTTTTTCATCAAAGGGTTGCCAGCCATTTGGAGTCGGACTGACGTGCTAATTGCTACTCGTGGACAGAACGAGAGGAAATTACATATTAAAACTCGAATTAATGAATTACTTTAAAAAAAGCATTGACGCTGGAAGATATACATATCTGGCCAGACGTTTTTCATCAGCCTATAACTCATTCCGCGTCATGAAGTCGCATGAAACCTGCTGAATAATGTGACGTTAACATATTGAATTGCACGTCGCTTTGCATTTGTAGTTTTTCCATATAGTTAACGAAAAAGTTGACAAAAATTGAAAAAAATGTTTTGAAAATCTAACATGAAATACTGTACTACTACTACTACTATCTACTACTATTATGGCTTCCGGTAGACTTTTGCGATATCATTTTGTAGTTTCTTTGAGTACATGATGTTAACGGCATCTGAAAACGGCCTTGTCTTTTCAATGCACTTTGTTTGAAAGCAGTTCTGCTAGAAGGGGGTTTGCTGCGGGTGCCTTTCTCCGTGATCCTGACTCGAGCACGCTGCTGTGAAAGTGGAAAGTGTGAATTGAAATCTAAAGCGCAATCGGAGAAGAGGACCAGCAACGACTCCATCTCCCGCACACGAGAGACACTGGGACAGTGTGGAGTACCGCTGAGCAAACACTAGGGGGCTCTGCTGGCCACAATGGCGGGGAGTGGTTTTACTGACGCGTTTTGTCCTAGAATAATTTTCAGTTGTCAGTACTAGAACATATGATAACAGAATTTACAATGGCGCTTTGACAGAATTTCCTCTCCTTACCCACCATCCCCTCCCGTATCTCTACCTGTCTGTCTGCTATCTCCTCCTGGATGCACTCGCATCACCTCAAACTCAACCTCTCAAACTCTGACCTCCTTTTCTTTCCCTCCTCCTCCTCCTCCTCCTCTTCCTCTGATCTCTCTATCTCCGTTCCTCTGGAATCTACCACAATCTCTCCCTCCTCCCCAGCCAGGAACCTCGGAGTAACCCTGGTAACCCCCAGCTACCTCCAGACCCTCATCTCTCCCTACACCCCCACTCGACCTCTCCGCTCCGCCTGCACTAGAAGACTAGCTCTACCTCCGCTACGCTCCCCTGCCTCCAGAGCCCGCTCCTTCTCCACCCTCGCCCCGCAGTGGTGGAATGACCTTCCTACAGATGTCAGGACTGCCCAGTCCCTGACCATCTTCCGGCGCCTCCTCAAGACTCACCTCTTCAGACAGCACCTGTGAAACTCCCTATTTTACTGTGTTTAATCCTGCTCTTAACCCAATCTGTAGGATCTTGTATTTCACCTGCACTCGTATCTAACCCTGATATAACTATCAACACTGTTATCTGCTCTTGAACTGCCCCCATATCAAACCGTACTGTGTTTTGTATTTGCTCTTATTAGGACTGAAGTCATTGTATTTTCTAGCTTGCTCTTAATTGTACTGTAATTCTTTGTAGACAACTGTAAGTCGCCCTGGGTAAGGAAGTCTGCTAAGAAATAAATAATAATAATAATAATAATAATAATAATAATAATAATAATAATAATAATAATAATAATAATATCACACTCCAGTTAACAGCACTTGCTCATCACACCGCATATTTGTCATTCTAGTGTTTTAATGTTTATTTTGCCAGTGTAACAGGCGGTGTTGTGTCAGCCCCCCCACCTCACACCCACTTTTACATGTGTGTGGGCGCCACTGTGTTGTGCGAGTCACTGCGTTAGATGCTCTAAAACCACCAATGCAGGCGAGCCCGTCTCTTTTGCATTGTGGTTACTCAGTTCTTAACCTCTGCAAAATCTATTTACGGACGCCTTCAACATGAGCGTCTATACCGTATCACCCTCTGTAAAAAAAAAACTGCCCTTAGCTTGAGTGGGACAGTGCTTCACCGGGAAGCGTTGCAGTCCTATTGTATTCAAAGAGAGAGAGAAATAGAAAGGGGGAGATTGAAAGGGAGGTCGTTAATACCTCTTCTAAATCCTACAATGTCACGACTGGCAGACACTGTAAATGCTGACTGGGCATTTGCGAGGATTTGAGGGCGAGCGCAGTCCGAAGCGGCGGTGGGAGGTGAACTGGTTGCTGGATTGGATTTGTTACATTTAGAATTAACTTGTCATTGCTGTTACAACAAACCGGATCACAGGCGCTCAACAGCACGCAGTCTCCTAGAAGGTGGGTGGAATGGTTTTGTTACCGGGAATAGACTAAACTACGCACGGGTTTATGAAGCTCGCTTTAACGGACTGTGTTGCACCGCACCCTCCACAAGGGAAGAGAACAGCGTTTGGTTTATGCAGTTTAAGAAACTGAAGATTTAAAGTTTGCCCAACAGTTGAAAGTTGCGCGTAAGTCTTGAAAGAAAACTGCGAGTTTTCTTCGTCAAAAACACAAGTAAATTAATCATTTTTTTAAAAGGTGGAATTTCTAGAAATTAAAATTTTGGAAAATAAATTATTTAAATAAGATATACAAATAATACTTGTACTGTGATTCTTGAAATGTATTTGCTTTCGACTGTAAGTCGCCCTGGATAAGGGCGTCTCCTAAGAAATAAATAATAATAAATAAATAAATAAATAAATAAACAAATAAATAAACAAATAAATAAATAAATAAATAAATAATTACATAAATAATAATAATAATAATAATAATAATAATAATAATCATAATAATAATAATAAGCGCTACTGTATTTCTAAATTAACCAATTATATGCATGTTTTAAAATCACACCAATTATTTAACATATAAAAATATAACTTTTTTTATATATTTTAAGTTTAACACTTTTCTATTTTTTTTTTTTAAATTGTATTTAATTACATGAATTGTTCCCCATAATATTACCATTATACTTGGTGGTGTTTTGAAACATTACAAATTGAGAACGCATTAAAACGTGCAAGAAAAACACATTTGAAAGGGGGGGATGTATTTTTCCAGCCTGTCTCTCCAGTCAATTTAAATTCGTATTTAATCATTTACTAGCGGAAGTCCACACGGTTATAATAAAGTTAATGTGTACCTACGAGCTTTCAAAACGGTCACTGTACCGCTACGCTACGCAAACTGCGCTCCGTTCTTTATTAACTAGCTGAGGTAACCGACGAGAAATATGTGTCCCGATTTGAATTATTATTATTATTTATTTCTTAGCAGACGCCCTTATCCAGGGCGACTTACAATCGCAAGCAAATACAAATACATTCAAGTGTTACAATATAAGTCATACAATAAGAACAAGAAATACAATAATTCTCAAGTGTGACAAACCACAATTCAATAATACAGCAGATAATAGTGAAAGTTACATCAGGATATGATTAAGTAGTGATAGTTACATCAGGATATGATTAAGTACAAAATACTACAGATTAAACACTTGGGAGATTACAATATTCTGAGGTACAGGATTAAATGCAGTAAAATAGGGGGCAGATAAGAGCAAAATAAAGCATATTTAAATGAAGGGTGATAGTGTCCCAGGATACAACAGAGGAGTTCTACAGGTGCTGTTTGAAGAGGTGAGTCTTAATTGTGGTCACTGTGGACTGAGTACCCCTGGCGCCACGACTGAGATGTCTGGAAGCATTTGCGTTAGACACGTTTTTAAATGTTAGTAGGCTATAACGAAAAGAAAACGTGTAAGAAGGGGTCATTTTTAACTTGTGCTAAACATTCTTCCACGGTTTTGACTCCTGTGCATTCAAGTTTTGGACTAACATCACCATTTAAAAGTAAGTCCACTACTTCTGTACTTAATAAAGATCTTAATATAGCTAGATTTTTTTTTTAGGTTAGATTAAAAAGAAAAACACAATCAAGTTTATGTTAAAATACATTGGTGTCTGTTTAGTGAAATTCTGATGTGGCTCTGAGCTGTCTTTCCCAGAAGAATGCCTTGTTTCCACTCCAGTTTGTTTGTGTCGTCCAGTGGTAGTTTTTCCACTGTAAGCACACACACACACACACACACACACACACACACACACACACACACACTTACTCCTCACCCTGAAACCTGCTTGCCACTTCCTGGAAAGCAAGTAGCTACAAGCTGCTAAGGGTATGAATGTCACCTTCAAGGTGTGTTTAAGCCCAGGGAGTGAAACTCAAATCGGGAAAGGAGGGTCACTCTTTTTGCCCATCTCACCCTTAACTATTAAACCCCCAACCGGGCTGAATTTACTAAAAGAAACGCCATCAAGTCAATGACAAACATTCTGATGAGACGTATTTCTGGGATCCTTCAAGAAGCTGCTTGATGAGATTCTGGGATCAATAAGCTACTAACAACCAAACGAGCAAGACGGGCTGAATGGGGCCTCCTCTCGTTTGTAAACTTTCTTATGTTCTTATGTTCTTATTTCTCAATGTCTTCAAATGCTGGAACAGCTCCCGTACTCAGGTCAAAGCAGATTTAACTAGACTTGTTACAAATATATCTGAAATAAAACACAGTGTTTTAGTCCGTGTGTTTAGAATGACATCATAAAAAGGTAAATTTAAAAAAATCCACAACAAAATTGAATTTCTCCTTATCCCCAGACCTGGAGTGCTGTACGATGTATGAACCATGCTGAAAATGGAACATGGTGTTCCCTGTTGCCCTGTTGTATTTACAGTAAGGTCTCACTCCCCTGTGTGTATTAAACACTGTCAATAACGTGTGACCTCCTTAGCTTCACTGCGGACCTGTTTCAGCAGCTGCTTGTTCACTTCCCCCACCCGCTGTCCTCACTGCGGTAAACCCTTCAACACTTCAAAGTTAAATCACATAGGGTGTCATTCTTTCCAGTTCTTATATTGCTTCAGTTTTTCATCACACTCTGGAAACTAAAAGCTCTGGAGCTCCTCAAACGCTTTTTGCTGTAACACTAATCTGATTATTAGACAGGTAACAAAATCGACAGCAGTCAATGCACTGAGAACACTTTAGTATTCAAAAGCAAAAGGAAAAATAAAAATGACACAGCGGTTCCTATTCCGTTATCTGCACATGTGTGCTAAACGACTGCTGGTTTTTTTTTGTTTTTCCACTGGATTGTATCAGACAAGACATAGGGTTTGTTTTGACTAAGAGGATCAATACCGGACAAAGATCTGTCTTCATAGGGAAGCAGTGTGGCTCTAGTGGAGCTGAGGAGGGACTAGGAGGGAGGGAAGCAGTGTGGCTCTAGTGGAGCTGAGGAGGGACTGGGAGGGAGGGAAGCAGTGTGGCTCTAGTGGAGCTGAGGAGGGACTGGGAGGGAGGGAAGCAGTGTGGCTCTAGTGGAGCTGAGGAGGGACTGGGAGGGAGGGAAGCAGTGTGGCTCTAGTGGAGCTGAGGAGGGACTGGGAGGGAGGGAAGCAGTGTGGCTCTAGTGGAGCTGAGGAGGGACTGGGAGGGAGGGAAGCAGTGTGGCTCTAGTGGAGCTGAGGAGGGACTGGGAGGGAGGGAAGCAGTGTGGCTCTAGTGGAGCTGAGGAGGGACTGGGAGGGAGGGAAGCAGTGTGGCTCTAGTGGAGCTGAGGAGGGACTGGGAGGGAGGGAAGCAGTGTGGCTCTAGTGGAGCTGAGGAGGGACTGGGAGGGAGGGAAGCAGTGTGGCTCTAGTGGAGCTGAGGAGGGACTGGGAGGGAGGGAAACAGTGTGGCTCTAGTGGAGCTGAGGAGGGACTGGGAGGGAGGGAAGCAGTGTGGCTCTAGTGGAGCTGAGGAGGGACTGGGAGGGAGGGAAGCAGTGTGGCTCTAGTGGAGCTGAGGAGGGACTGAGAAGGAGGGAAGCAGTGTGGCTCTAGTGGAGCTGAGGAGGGACTGGGAGGGAGGGAAGCAGTGTGACTCTAGTGGAGCTGAGGAGGGACTGGGAGGGAGGGAAGCAGTGTGTCTCCTGGTGATCAGCCTGTGTTTGAGATGTCTGTGTTTGAGATGTCTGTGTTTGAGATCTCTGTGTTTGAGATCTCTGTGTTTGAGATCTCTGTGTTTGAGATGTCTGTGTTTGAGATCTCTGTGTTTGAGATGTCTGTGTTTGAGATCTCTGTGTTTGAGATGTCTGTGTTTGAGATCTCTGTGTTTGAGATCTCTGTGTTTGAGATCAATGCGCATGACAGTTACTCAGCTCTAGGTTTGCTGAGCTGCAGAGGGACAGTAGATAAGAGGATTAAGGTAATTTCTGTGTCAGCAGAGAATTTTGCAAATTAAATGATCTGATTCAGTAATAGGCTATTTCAGTCCTGTACTGCATAGTAAAGTCACCATAATGACCTTTACAGAGGAACAACAAACACCTTCCTGGGAATAAGTAACCAAATTAACTGAATTTCTATTCACAGTTACAGTGTGAGCTATCGGTAGAATGCGTTAGTAGAATGTACCGCAAAAAAAGTAGCTAAAACTACGTCAAGAGAAACAACACAGTTCCACAAAGAGTTACTGCTTTTAGTTTTATCTGAGAATTCGCTACTGGACAATGATACTGTACCATTGTACTGGTACCAGACTGCATACGACCATTAATATAGGCTGAAGGAACTGAATCTATTCAGCCTGGATCAAAGAAGAATTAAGGGGGCTTGATTGAAGCCTTTCAAATCTTGACTTGACAAAGTTAACCCTGACCAATACTTTAAACACAGGACCAGAGAACCCAGTTAGAAATGAAGTGGAAACAGACTTCAGGACAGAGGGAAGGAGACTCTTCTTCACACAGAGAGTGGTGAGGGGATGGAATGGGTTACCTAGTCATGTTGCTGAAGGAGACTCTTCTTCACACAGGGAGTGGGGAGGGGATGGAATGGGTTACCTAGTCATGTTGCTGAAGGAGACTCTTCTTCACACAGAGAGTGGGGAGGGGATGGAATGGGTTACCTAGTCATGTTGCTGAAGGAGACTCTTCTTCACACAGAGAGTGGTGAAGGGATGGAATGGGTTACCTAGTCATGCTGTTGATGCTGAATCACTGGGATCCTTTAAGACCCCGACTTGACAAAGTTCTGAGATCAATCAGCTGCTAGGACGAGTGCTGATGGGCAGAATGACCTCCTCTCATTCGTAAATATTTCTCATATTCTCATAATTACAGGTATGACCAGTTTTCAGCCCAGCACAAAACAGAATTGAAGCATGGAAGAAATCACACTGTTTAAGCAGTTAAAAACACTGTGCATTTTGTGGATATTAAGAATTCTGATTTAACGTACTTGTAAACTAAACTGCCTGCTTTGTGTCACAGAAACCCATTTGCAACGTTTCGATTTCAGATTCCTTGAGACGAGGGCTATCAACCCCCTGCCGCCCACCAGGTTTCCGTGACAACGATCTGAGCATCTTCTGGATGTGTGTGTGAGTGAAACCAACGCCATGGCAACCCAGCACACCCAGAGTTCTGTCAAAGCAGAAGAGGACAGCGGTTCAGACAAAGAGCGCAGCGAAATGAACGAGGCTTTTTCAACTTGCACAGCTGAAGAAGGCTGGCCCGGCTGCCCTGACCAAGACGGGTCACCTGACAATACCCTTTCCCCAGAATCTCCGGAGGTGAAACTTCCAGAAGGATCTTTAGAGGATTGCGTGAGCATCACTCCGCAATGCTGTCTACCTGCTAGCACAGGCTGCCAGAACCCAACCTGCTCACAGGAGGGCGCTAGTGAGCCTCGAAGCCATAGCCCCAATGACAGCAAGGGTGATGGTGCACCAGGCATTCCGGTTCCAGGGGAAACACCAGCCACTGGAAACAGGGTTCCCCTTAATGACCTTCCCAAAATGGGTTTGGAAATGAGTGAGGGGTCAACCGCCGTGTTGGAAGGGAAGAACTTAGAAGACAAAGGAAGATCTGTTGAGGGGTGTTTGAAAACAGATAAAGCAGAAGGAAACCAGATTGAGAATCTCTCAGATCCCATTCTCGGGCAGGCTGGTGATAGCCTGGACAGCATCACAGCGGATTTGGAACTCACCAGAATTTCATGTAAAGATGTAAAAGAAACTCAGCTCGGCCCTCTTCCTGAAGCTACACCTCCAGCCAAACTGGGTGTTCTGAGAGACTCCGGACACAGTGCAGTACCTCAGGAGGACCACAAGAGGGCGCTCCTTCCCCACTCAGCTTTGCAGCAGGCGCACAAGGAACAGGTGCCTGCAGAGCCGCCACCCCTAGCAACTGTTGTCCCGGAGCTGGCCAATGAGAGTTCCCTCGGGGAGCTCAGCGTGCTGGAGAGTGGAGAGGGGGAAGGGCTACAGGAAGGTGGATTAGCAGGTGGAGCTAAGCAGGGAGCAGCCTGGGAGGGAGACGCTGAGACAGAGAAGGATATGAGGCTGGGATCACAGCGCCCAGGAGACAGTCTGCTTCTTCCAGGCACGCGAGAGGAGGCTGCTGAGGCTCCTAATCAACCCAGCAGAAGCAGAATGGAAGTGGAAAACGGAGACAGCGCCTCCGACAACATGAGTGACAGCGGGGTGTCTGCCGATTTCTCCCCCGGCAGCACGCTGGAACTTGAAGGCACCTTGGACACTCCTCCTGCCAACGAGACTCCCATTGAGAGGGGCATCCGTCTGGCCCAGAAGCGGGAGGACAGCCTGAGAAGGGCCAGGGGGATCTCCAGACCGTGTGTGTCTGAGGAGTACGTGGAGATCCCAATCAGGAAGCCTATTTTGTCCAAGCCCTTGCCGGTGAACTCCAGCAAGGGAAAGGACAGACAGTTCGCCGGGCTGCAGATGAAGAAGCAGATCCAGCTGGAAACCAAGAGGGAGGAAGACCTGGTGCAGCTGGGGAAGGTCCTGGGGGTCTACGACCGGGGGGCATGGCAGGAACTCCAGGAGAAGAAGCTTCTCTTTGAGCAGTTCCAAGAGCCGGAGCATCCTGTGTCTAAGAAGCTGTCTGCATCCACTGACTTTCTGAACGCCAGCCCAGGGCAAAGCGTGCGAGAAAGGAGAAAAAGCTTAGAGACGCTGGCCCAGAATCCCTCGGCTGAAGGTTCAAACGCTTCCTCCTGGAGCTCCTCAAACTCTTCAAGGTCTTCCAACGTCTCAGAGGCCCCCAGAGGCCCATCTTTGGCTGAAGGCCCCAACGTCATCATCTTGGAGAACACATTCCAGCTTCATGCTGCCACACCGTCTTATTCTCCCCAGCCGGTCCCCCCACCCACCCGGGCTATCAATTCCTCTCAAGGGGAGAAGGTCATCATCCTGGATTCTGAAAACATGTTCTCCAGGGGGAATGCATCCGACAAAGGGCCGGCTGTAAACGGAGACGCCTCACCCACGGAGAACCCCTTTTTCAAGCTTCGCACATCCAGGGAGCCCCAGACGCTGGTGGAGCAGGACATCCTGGCAGCCAAGCAGAGGGAGCAGGAGCTGCACAGGCAGAGGTACAGCCTGTATGGGAACGAGGGGAACCAGGAGAGCGGCAAACCCAGGATTGCAAGCACCAACGGTGGACACGTTTCAAGAAGCTCCCCCACTCCATCAGGTCAGTGAAATACCATTGGAAATGCTAACGGAATCATTTCAATGGCAAGCCTTTTGACTAGCCATGATCTTTCTCAGTGTCTTCTAATCGAAACTTTGTCAAGTGTATAGAATATAAATATAAAACTGCTTTAATAAGTATTCCGGTAGCATTGCATTTATAATTACCTCTCTAACATGCTGCAGTGTGCACTGCAGTGGTCAGTACTGTATTTCACCATTCAATAATTCATTTGGCTCATGCTGACAGAAATTGTACGATTATATTTCTCTGTATAAATGCCCTTCAGCGATTCCCCATGTTTTCATTTCTTTCAGATAAGCATGCTTGCTATATTTTATGTTCCAGTAGCCTCTTTCATTAGTGGCTAGTTGTTAAAAGCCAGTTGGCAGTTTATATATTATGAGGAAGTTAAGAAAAGTTCCCATCAAGGCTCTTCCAAACGCACCATTCCCCTATAGAGCGGTCTAAGACAACAGGACAGAGTCTAATCCGTTTATTAATGATCCTGGTGTTTTTACCTGGTGGGCTGTTCCATGTATTTCTAACTCTGTGTAAGAAAGTGTTCACATCCTTCTTACTTCTCAGGTAATACTTACACTGATACTGACGTTAGATACACAGTCATTTTAATATAGCTATTATTATTATTTATTTCTTAGCAGACGCCCTTATCCAGGGCGACTTGCAATTGTTACAAGATATCACATTATTTTTACATACAATTACCCATTTATGCAGTTGGGTTTTTACTGGAGCAATCTAGGTAAAGTACCTTGCTCAAGGGTACAGCAGCAGTGTCCCCCACCTGGGATTGAACCCACGACCCTCCAGTCAGGAGTCCAGAGTCCTAACCACTACTCCACACTGCTGCCCTTAATGCAGCATTTCAATGATCTACTTAACTAACCTTTACACTTTTACATATTGGTCATTAAATCTGAAAAGCCATTTTTTTTTTTAGCCCTGTTACAGTCATGTTTTTTATGAATATATGTGTATAGTGTAAATGTGTATAAAATTACACTGGATCTGACCTGTGTGTGTTTTTCACCATGGTTAAGGACAGAAGGCAGCTTAACAAGGCGCAGCCCCAGCGTTGATTCCAGCACACTATCTTCACATTGAGGAAACTGCCGTGCCCGTGCATGACTTTCATTTGCATTACAAATATAATCAGAGCAAAGCTGTCCTGCACACCAGAGTGCTTATGAATACTGGATCCGGGGTGTCTAAAGGCTGTATTAGAAGCAGACTGGTAATGTCAGTATTTTAATTGTATTCAGCTGAACTGAGGCAAAACATCATGCGGTTCCAGATGGAGGGTAGTGTGGTTGTGGTCTCAATCCATTCAAAAATAAATGACATTTCAGAACACTGATAAATAGTAAATAGATAAGTCATCGTTCTGCCCCTGATACTGGCTGTCCCATTAATCATTAAGGCTATTTCGTGAATTCTGCTGCTCTGGGTGTTCTCTGTTAAGGCTGGGCACCACACAGCAATCTGAATCAGTTTGATTAACCTTATCCCTTAACCTGTTCTCGTATATACTCAGTAAAATAGTTTCTTTTGAATTCTATAACTTCATTTTCGACAAATAACGCGGGACTGAAAGGGTTAAAGTCATTGCACACCTGAAGGAAACAGAGAGACAGCCAATACTAACAATCACGCCTGATCACGACTTATTTAAATGTTTTTTTTTTTTTTTAATCAAAAGCCCGGGATTTGTTTTCAGTTGGATTTAAGTAAGCAGTTTAGAATGTCGGTACTTTGCCATCTTAATTTAACACTTCATTCAACGCTTTGGATAGTTACAGTTTCATCGCTCTTGTGCAGCTGTGGAAAGGACACGGGTTCAAATCGCTGTGAAGTTCAAGTTAGCCCTGGCATTTGAGATTTACCCCAGAAGCAAATATGGGCAGTTAATAAGAAACAGGCCCCTTGAGAGACCTGCAGTGAGATTATGGAATTGTTCAGTTCTGTGTTTTTTCCTTCGTTCAAACAAGCACGTCAGAAACATCCATCTCCGCGGCTGGAAATCCAGCGTTAGCGCTGTCAGTGCGACGCAGTGCACAGTTTCATGTAACGTGGATATTTAAGATCTAGGTGTGATTCAGCAAGCAAGCTGGAATCATGGTAAATGAAAATGCTTTTACAGTACGTGGAATCACCTCTCAGTGCGACATGCAGATAAAAACGTGGACAGATTCACAGACACCGCCATGTAACCCTAGCAGTGTGGAGTAGTGGTCAGGGCTCTGGACTCTTGACCGGAGGGTCGTGGGTTCAATCCCAGGTGGGGGGGACACTGCTGCTGTACCCTTGAGCAAGGTACTTTACCTAGATTGCTCCAGTAAAAACCCAACTGTATAAATGGGTAATTGTATGAAAAAAAAAATTACATATGATATAATTGTAAGTCGCCCTGGATAAGGGCGTCTGCTAAGAAATTAATAATAATTTATTTTTTAGCACTTTGTCCGCGATTGAAACATGCTAAAATAGATGAAGCGCTTTTTTTTTTTTTATAGGCTAAGATGTTATTCATTTCTACATGACTGATTACATCCATAATTTATAAGCAATTTCCTGTGCAATTCGTTCTTAATGCTGCTGTGGATATTCGATACTCTTCGAGTTATTATCAAGTTCATTCCAGTTTGCAAACTACAGTAAAAAAAAAAGGGCTCCTCTACCCACACCAGCTCACCTCCTGGGGATTATTAAACTGAATAACAACACTATATATATATATATATATATTATTACACTGCAATGCCAGCAGAAAATTGAGGTGCATCAGAGTGCATGTCCGCACCTCACTGACTATCTGAACCACACGGCAATCTGAAAGAACAGACAACCATGTGGGAAAGTGGTTTGCAGTGCGCAGGCGTAGAGGTGATGTGATACGTAACACAAGACAGACAACACAAGTTCACGGTCCAAACGGATCTTTATTTTGTAATCCCGGTCTGGTGATCACAAATACTAATGCCAGGCAATACACGCACTGTTCCAAACAACGGGTTACAGTCCCGAAACTGTGTAACACACACACAGACACACACACACACACACACACACGAGATCACAAGTCCAGAGTTAGTGCGACTGTGCAATCGGTGAAATAATAAACAAACAAGTATATCATTAGACATGATAAAATAAACACTCACTGTCCGTTTTTGATTCTCCTTCAGCGGTTCGCTCGCAACCTTAACAAAGGAACAGATCGCTCAGCCACGCCCCCTTTTGTACCGTCAGCCACTCCCCCTTGGTTAGCGAGTGCAATTGTTTCTCCTCCAATCCGCAGTTGCCACGTCGCTTCCATTCTGGGGCGGTGCCTTGGTGTACCGTGGCTCCGCCCCCTTTCTAGATGGCCGACTTTTCAGAATTTTCAGACCATCCAGTCTGGGGCACTCTGTTCCTTTTACACAGCGCCCTCACAGGTTGGGAGGGAGATTTATAACCAAGATTCATTCTTTCTCTGTCAAAGGGCAATATTGTGTTTATGATGCAGGACTTGAAGGATAAGAAGAAGAATGTACAGCTATTATTATTATTAATTTCTTAGCAGACACCCTTATCCAGGGCAACTTACAATTGTTACAAGATATCACATTATTTTTACATACAGTTACCCATTTATACAGTTGGGTTTTTACTGGAGCAATCTAGGTAAAGTACCTTGCTCAAGGGTACAGCAGCAGTGTCCCCCCCCCACCTGGGATTGAACCCACGACCCTCCGATCAAGAGTCCAGAGCCCTGACCACTACTCCACACTGCTGCCCCAGCTATGGTCAAACGTTTTGCATTACGTTAAGATCAAGACACAGATTAAAAAATACATAAATATATGAACATAATTTAGATATTTTATTTAACATCATGTAATCAGAAGGAAGCCATAATAGTAGTACAGTATTTCATGTTAGATTTTGAAATGTCGCAGTTTTTAATTTGTCAGGTTTTATTCGACTTAATGAAGCAAGAATGGTTCATTCTATAGAGTAATGCAAAACGTTTAGCCAGAGCGGTACAGCGTGCCCTCCAGATATAAATCATTTTCATGCCTGTTTGTTAGCAGGGATTGCCTGTGTACTGTAAACTCACTACTAGCATTGTGAATGACTAATACTAGCCCAAGGCACATTTTATTGCCTATAGATTTTCAACTGCTTTTAACATTGGATTGAAGCGAAATTAATTTAGTCAAGTGTTGCTTAATAACTCGGCTAAAAATCTTAGAAAATGGAATCATGTCATAAAAACTCCCACTGACCGTCATTCTTGGTGGTTGCTAGGTTACCGTTAACCCTAACAGCTCCCTACAAAAGAAACCAAATGAAATGACACACGTTGATTTAAACTGCAGCCTGCATCCGGCTATTCTATTAGTACTGCCCGGGTCTGAATGAGTTGTTCAAATGTTTGAGGCCCTGACTTGGTCAAACGGTTTTGTTTAGGCTTCAGTCTGGTGAAACGGGCGGATATTTCAAACCCTGCTTTTCTGACGGTCAGATTTAGAGTCCTCTAAAGTTTAGCCTTGGTGATAGCTGAGTCTCGAAGCTTTTCCTCCTAGAATCCTGCTGCGTTCCAGATTTTAAATCACATACGAGAAACTAGCCAATCACTGCGAAGGATTTGTCTGAATCCGTGCCGGGCCAAGGGTGCGTCTGGCCTGGTTTGTAGACCCCCCCCCCCCCCCCCCCCCCCCCCCCAAAAAAAAGCCAGGTTAACCCTTTACTGTCCAGGGTATGTCCCCACACCTATTTAATGCCTATTTTCTCCATATATTGGACTGTGGGCAACAAAGGGTTAATGGTTTGAGCGCTCTGTTGAGACCGTAGCTGTGCTTTAACCTGCTGAAAAAGTATCCGGGATGTGATGACAGCCAGAACAGAAACTTCTCCAAAGTGATACTAAACAATATGTAAATGAGCTAGGAGGTTGCTTTTTACACAGCTGAACCTACACAGATCTATAAAAGGATTATATCGCTGGCGCATCGTTTGCTCAGGGGACTGACGCAAAGGGGCGTGGCTGTTCCCAGCACAAGCCGTCACCCGATTCCACCTCTAATGTCAAGCAGTTTATACTGCATTCAGCAGATCAAGGCCAGCGCGCCTCTCTTTTGTCTCTCTGAAAGCTGATCCCCAGGAGCTGAATGCCAACAGCTTTTTTCTGGCTGATTTCATCTTCTTAATCCGGGGCTGTGACGGCTTAGCTTTCATTGTGCAAGAAAAAGATCTCTCTCTAGGAAGCAAGGGAGACGTGAATCGATTACAGATGCTTTAGCGCTAGGAATTATATATATATATATATATGGCAGTTCCGTTACAAGTGAAACATCTTCCATTGCAAACGTTTAATTGCTGGCCGTTGTCAGCAAAACTCCCATCTCATAGACCCCCGTCCTTTACACTTACCACAAGCTTGAAAAGTAAGCTCTCCATGCACAATACAGCGATGGGAGTGTGCGCATTTTGTTGTATATTGACACCCATGTTGGTTTCAAACAGGTGGTAGTACCTGGAGTTATACAATGCCTATTCACATAGATTTAACACGTGATTAATTTAACCCATTCAGACCTCAAAGTCCAGCCTTATCTTTAGTGACGCAGGTTAACCTCGTGGGACTCCTAGCGCCCAGTCCGAGGTCACGTAGAACTAAATGTAAGCGCTTATCCTTCAGCTCGACAAAAATAATTCAGGACTGAAAGGGTTAACACTGCTGCTAGATAACTGCCTGGCAAACAAGAAGCCAAGGTCAGTGTGCAGTGGAGGTTGTGTGTGTGTGTGTGTGTGTGTGTGTGTGTGTGCAAAGCCATTAATAAATGAGATTACACACGATAGAGTTAGAGTCAGATTTAGAGAGTGTATGGACGTGCCAATCAGGTGAAGAATCCAAAACACTAGGAACCTTTTTTTTTATTATTATTAGTTATTTAGCAGACGCCTTTATCCAAGGCGACTTACAGAGACTAGGGTGTGTGAACTATGCATCAGCCGTAGTGTCACTTACAACTACGTCTCACCCGAAAGACGGAGCACAAGGAGGTTAAGTGACTTGCTCAGGGTCACACAATGAGTCAGTGGCTGAGGTGGGGTTTGAACCGGGGACCTCCTGGTTACAAGCCCTTTTCTTTAACCACTGTACCACAGCCTCCTTTATAATTGTATACTTTCTGTATCAGGAACAGTTCATGTGATAAATTGATAAACGTTGATAAGCGTTTCGACTACAGGTCTTACAAGACTTTTCTCGATTACTAAAATATAATTATTTACTGTCTTTTAAAAGTTTTAAACTGAAGTAGAACTGCTTGAGTTCACAGTGGCGCTATACAGCAGACCTCCGTGTTGGTGAGCACAAATTAAGAGTCCCCCAAATTCTCTTTTTGTGGTACAATGAGTCTCTCTTTCTTTACAGAGGATATCCTGAACTGTCTCTGCTCCAGTTTCAAGAAAGCATGTGTTAGGAAGAACTACAGCAAAAAAAAAAAAAAAAATTAAATAAATAATCTTGTGGTGTGGTCAAGCATGAAATCACATGACAGGCAAGCTAAGTCACATGACTCCCATCTCCTGTCTGGTTCAGTCAGTCCTCTTTGATGCAATGGAACATTAGGAACTTCTTCAATTACCAGCTGCTTCTTTTAAAAACACAGCAGGCTTCACCACTTTCAGTATAGATGTGAGATAGGGATCTGGTTAAGGGAATCCCACTCAGAGTTTATTTAAAGGTTCCTGGACCTTCCTTGAAGTGGCGGGAGCGCTCAGCCACCTGTAGGCCCATCTTTTGGTTTTGTTCATTGTGTTTTGCATTATTGTAAATATATGTAAATGCAACCTTTGAGTCTGTGTGGTGTGTTAACCACAATCTCCAGTCTCTCTCCTGTCTGTCAGCGTATACCCCACCCCTGTTACAGAGTGATTACTGACTGTCTCAGCTGACAGTGATTGAGTGGGGCGGAGATATCCAAAGCCACCAATAGGAAAGCGCCAGATATGATTGACACCCATTTTGATTGGCTGGGGTTTTCCTTAGCTTGGAAATCTCTGAGTTGAAGCTGCTGGTCAGAAGCACAGAGGAAGTTAAAAAATGATCGTACTGAGTAGCAAAAGTCCCTGCGACCCGGTGAACAATCAACAGGGTTCATGAGATTTCAGTACCGGCTCAAAAACGAATACGTCACTCGGGAAAGGGCGTCACGGTGTTGTGTGAGCACCTGAAAAATAATTTTAGGATTGTGTATTACACTGGGATTTATATGTCTGGACGTCTATTCGGGGCTAGAGCTGGGCTGGTTTAATTACACGGCTCAGTTCGGGACGTCACCCTCCAGCTTTCTAAATCTCTGTATGTATTTCTATTTTCTGACACTGTGTAACCACCTCTCCGGCTTTTTTAATTACAGAACGCCTGGCTCAAGGGAAACTGGACGTGACCTGGCCCCCTCGACAGACCACCACAAAACCCAGTGACCAGTCCGAGGTAATGGTGATGCAACAGGGGGACTGTAGGGCAGTGGAGCCCATCCTCCTTCCAGCATGCTTTCTGCACTCTGTTAAAGTGATTGCTGCTGTGTGAGGGTCTCCTCCCTCACATATATGTGAGGGAGGAGACCCTCACATGCTGACACAATATTGATACAGTGTGCAGTGTACTTCTACTAGCTCTGTAGGTCTGGCACATGCATTTTGGAAACCAGTGCAAACAAAAAAATAGGAGGCACTTTTTTACCCAGAGAATCGTGAGGGTCTGGAACCAACTCCCCAGTAATGTTGTTGAAGCTGACACCCTGGGATCCTTCAAGAAGCTGCTTGATGAGATTCTGGGATCAATACGCTACTAACAACCAAACGAGCAAAGATGGGCTGAATGGCCTCCTCTCGTTTGTAAACTTTCTTATGTTCTTATGTGCAGTATTTAAGTTTCCAAACCTAAAGGTCAGTTCATACCGGACGCGATGTGATTTGTCCTGCGATAAAATGATACTTTCGTTGCAACACTGCCTTACACAGCGTGATGTGACGATAGTCCTGTTACACAGCTAGCACGAATGGAGAACACGTAATTGCTTTTTTTTTTTTACAGAATACTGGAAATTCTCCCTCATCGCCGTGTCTTTTGTTTCTGTCCTTTGTTAAGCAGCTCAGGGTATTTTGGTACTGCAGGAATTAACAATAAAAAAGGCTTTTCTGTTCCTTGGATTGAATGACAAAAGTGTTCTGTAATGATATCTTTTAGGATCTATGAGTAAAAAAGGTTCAAATTCTTTTAAAATGGCAAAACGCCCCTATAACAATCGCTCTTAACAACAACAGTGTCGTGGCTCCTGTTCATCAGATGAGTCGCTCCGTCGCTGGTATTGTTCAAACCTGAAGATTATGATCAAACACAGCGAGGCAAAGGTCAGCATGCAGCTCCGATCCCATCAACAAGACAAGTAAAACTGTACAGCTTGTTAAAAAGTATTTATACACTAAAAAGCACACCCTTATGCAGTACATTTACTGCGGCCATTCTGCGGTAATTCTGCAGTTTGCTCATTCTTTCTGCCATGGTTACACTATTAATTTACTATAGTTTATTCTGGTTTGTTATGTATTTAATGTGCTTTACCAGACCTCTCTGTGCTTTACAATGCTTCCCTATGCTTTACCACACCTCTCTGTGCTTTACAATGCTTCCATGTGCTTTACCAGACCTCTCTGCGCTTTACAATGCTTCCCTATGCTTTACCAGACCTCTCTGTGCTTTACAATGCTTCCCTATGCTTTACTATGCCTCTCTGTGCTTTACAATGCTTCCCTATGCTTTACCAGACCTCTCTGTGCTTTACAATGATTCCATGTGCTTTACCAGACCTCTCTGCGCTTTACAATGCTTCCCTATGCTTTACCAGACCTCTCTGTGCTTTACAATGCTTCCCTATGCTTTACTATGCCTCTCTGTGCTTTACAATGCTTCCCTATGCTTTACCAGACCTCTCTGTGCTTTACAATGCTTCCCTATGCTTTACCAGACCTCTCTGTGCTTTACAATGCTTCCCTATGCTTTACCAGACCTCTCTGTGCTTTACAATGCTTCCCTATGCTTTACCACACCTCTCTGTGCTTTACAATGCTTCCCTGTGCTTTAACACTTTGTGACTTTTCAATGTTTTTTTTTACAGGGTGAAACGAGGGCTAAATACACAAAAAAGATTACATTTGAATGCTAAATAAATGCAAACTCGTCCTTCTTTGGTTATTTAAAAACAAAAATGTCTGCAGCTGGTTGGCTTTGAAGTTCCTCGTTCAGTTGCAAATAACCTCCCTCACAAACACAAATGTGTTTGACTAAAACGCTGTTAAAACTATGTATTGACACCTTGACCTATACATGGCAATAGGATCACACAGTCCACCCTGCTGGTGATCCGCTGCAGTGTACCAGGCAGGCAGGCAGTGTGCTGTGGGGATCACGGTGCTGTGTGGCTCGATTGTGTTTGCATTGCTGGTGATGCTGCTGATGGCTCTGCTAGCTGGGGCTTCTATCAGAGTGACACACTGGGATTAGAATGGGATTCCAATGGGATTAAAGGATTGACTATGAAGATTGAAGGAAGTGGATTTGTTTAGAATGTAGGCGGGAGTTAACTGAAGTGTTTAATATCGTATAAGGAGTTGACAGACTGAACTGTAGCCAATAAGACGGCACAGAAACCAGGACCTGAGGAAACCCGTCTGGAAAGTGAAGACATGTTCTTATCGAAGCAATAACTTCAAAACGCTTTGCTAAGCTTGTACTCTGAAAAGGCAGCTTCAAAGGGTTAAATATGATTCGCTGTTTTACCAGCCGCTGTGTTCATTTTATTACATCTGATTTATAGCAGGGTTTTTTTTATGAGTATTTGCATTAGATAATAAGTAATCTGAACCGACAAGCTATGTAAAACGAAACAAGTGAAACACAACTTTCAAAGTCTCCAATCAGGTGATAAATCTCGATTACAATGCTTTCAATGTGTTCTCTGGTTGAGTTATCTTATCGAATTTTACATATGTCTGTTTTTGTACAGAAATATAAATGGCAGTGAACTTACCAGCTCGCATGTAAAAGCCACCTTCGCTATAAATCCACCGTCTGCAGTTTCCAGACTTCATAAACCCGCTATTAAATTACTTTGGCTAAAGGTTTCACCCTATAGAATGAACTAATTCTGCTTCATAAAGTCGAACGAAACCTGCTGAATAATGTTCCGTTGACATATTGAATTACACACTGCTTTGTAGTTTTCCACAACGAAAAACTGATAGCATTTTTAAAAACATTTTGAAATGAACCTTGAACAGTGAAAGCACCTCCCGGTTTATCCTTGAACAGTGAAAGCACTCTCTGGTGTCTTGATTGTTCTGTGGTCGACGCCAGACACAATAACTGCTGTGTTTTGACCGTGTGTGTGTTTTCTTTATTTAGACTCACAGAAGCTCCCGTACACCTGGGCAGAAGATCGCTCTGCTGCAGCGCTGGGAGGCTGGACTGGTGAACGGACACCGAGACGATGATGAGTGACCAGTGGACAGAGGGACGCCATCACACCATGCTGGAACTGACCAGAGAGACCGTGAGCTGCCTTCACAGCCAGGACTGAATGAACTGAAAACTCTCGGCACACAAAACTGAAGACCACACTGTCCACAGCTGAGCGATGCTTTCAAACGCTTTCCTTTAAGAGCGCCCCAATAATACTGCACACAAATAAAGGGTGATTGTGAAATGAGCTGGCCAGCAGACAAGCGCATGTATTGATGAAAGGAATGTACGACTTGCAGGATCCAGTTAATCACTGTACAATGCTTGTCTAGAATTGCCCTGATGTTGACCACAGAGTGTCTATGTTTTATAACTCAAGAGTTGTTCATTATGTGTGTGGCTCCTTTTCAAATTGTAGGCTTTCTGTTTTAAATGCTAAATCGTCCATGTGTTCCACATATATCAACCTGCATCTCAGGATCCCTGTGTAGTTAAGAGTTTACTATATCAATATAATTTAGATCATGCCATCAAAGAAACTGCAAAAGTCTACCGGAAGCCATAATAGTAGTACAGTATTTCATGTTAGATTTTGAAATGGCACATTTTTCAATTTGTCAATTCAATATGTTAACGTAATTCAGCAGGTTTCATTGGACTTCATGAAGCAAAATTAGTTAATTCTATAGGGTGATACAAAACTTTTGCCCATAACTGTCCTTAACAAGTTAAAAGAACGAGGCGCACCATTTTTATTTTGTATTATTATTATTATTATTATTATTATTATTATTATTATTATTATTATTGAAACAGTCTAGAAGGCTGGAGATTGAAGTTTCCTGGTGATTTTTTTACCACTTCCTGTTCTGCAGGTCACGCTCACCCTGACTCAGAGTGGAGTTTACCTACAGCACAAGAAGTGATAAGGAAGAAGGCAGTGCAGTTTACCCGCGCAAACGGCCCACGTGCTAATCCACAAGCTGCAAGGGGCCGTGTGTTTATTTACGGGACTGTTTCAAAAAATAGAAAATCTATTCTAGTATTTTATGATTTTTTTTTTTTTCTGTTGCACATTGTCATGCTGTTGCACAGCACTGTGATGCAAATGTACATATGAAGATGTTCACTGTCATGTTGTATTGAAGAGTTATGCTTGAACACAGACCATGCGTCTACTGAGTAGGAGTTTAAACTGTAAATCTAGACTGTTTTGCACCGGTGCAGATCGTTTGTAAATGCTGGAAAGAGTCATTTTTGGTGTGCTTGCTCTCCACAGATATTAATGATCTGCGCATGTTTTAGCTGTAAGCGCTAGTGTGATCGTTATCTAGTTATACAAATACTCCTTTGCACTTTAGCCGTTTCAAATGAAAAATTATTTTTTGTTTTTAGATCGACTTTATTTTTATGAAATAAGCACCCATATTGCCTGATTTATTATTATTTTTTGATATGTACCCGTTTTTAATGAATTAAATAAATTCTCTTGATTATTAAAGCGAGTCGTCATTCTTCATGCACCTTCAGTATTTTTGCACGCAGATTTGACGACACGCTGTACGCATTTCACGAGGCTCGTCAGGAGAGGCATGTCTTGTAACGGGCAATCGAGGAACTGTTCTCAGCTTGTCCCGTGCTTTCTTGCTTGTGAGAATCACAGATTTACAGTTTGCAAAGTGAGAAACACTGTCTTTTAAAAAGTCACACATTTCTCATATCACTTTAATATGTTAAAAATACCCAACTAGATGGATATGGAATCAAATACTGGGTTAAATCACTCAGGTAAAAGTATAAACTATATAAATAAACCCTGATATTGATGCGATCCAGCCCTGTGAAATGTCTTTAGAATATACAGCACTAGACCCTGATATTGATGCGATCCAGCCCTCTGAAATGTCTTTATAATATACAGCACTAGACCCTGATATTGATGTGATCCAGCCCTCTGAAATGTCTTTATACTATATAGCACTAGACCCTGATATTGATGAGATCCAGCCCTCTGAAATGCCTTTATACTATATAGCACTAGATCCTGATATTGATGTGATCCAGCCCTCTGAAATGTCTTTATAATATATAGCACTAGACCCTGATATTGATGCAATCCAGCCCTCTGAAATGTCTTTATAATATACAGCACTAGACCCTGATATTGATGCGATCCAGCCCTCTGAAATGTCTTTATAATATACAGCGCTAGACCCTGATATTGATGCGATCCAGCCCTCTGAAATGTCTTTATAATATACAGCGCTAGACCCTGATATTGATGCGATCCAGCCCTCTGAAATGTCTTTATAATATATAGCACTAGACCCTGATATTGATGCGATCCTGCCCTCTGAAATGTCTTTATAATATACAGCACTAGACCCTGATATTGATGAGATCGAGCCCTCTGAAATGCCTTTATAATATATAGCGCCAGACCCTGATATCGATGCGATCCAGCCCTCTGAAATGTCTTTATAATATACAGCGCTAGACCCTGATATTGATGCGATCCAGCCCTCTGAAATGTCTTTATTATAGCACTAGACCCTGATATTGATGCGATCCAGCCCTCTGAAATGTCTTTATTATAGCACTAGACCCTGATATTGATGTGATCCAGCCCTCTGAAATGTCTTTATTATAGCACTAGACCCTGATATCGATGCGATCCAGCCCTCTGAAATGTCTTTATAATATATAGCACTAGACCCTGATATTGATGCGATCCTGCCCTCTGAAATGTCTTTATAATATACAGCGCTAGACCCTGATATTGATGTGATCCAGCCCTCTGAAATGTCTTTATAATATATAGCACTAGACGCTGATATTGATGCGATCCAGCCCTCTGAAATGTCTTTATAATATACAGCACTAGACCCTGATATCGATGCGATCCAGCCCTCTGAAATGTCTTTATTATAGCACTAGACCCTGATATCGATGCGATCCAGCCCTCTGAAATGTCTTTATAATATATAGCACTAGACCCTGATATTGATGCGATCCTGCCCTCTGAAATGTCTTTATAATATACAGCGCTAGACCCTGATATTGATGTGATCCAGCCCTCTGAAATGTCTTTATAATATATAGCACTAGACGCTGATATTGATGCGATCCAGCCCTGTGAAATGTCTTTATAATATACAGCGCTAGACCCTGATATTGATGCGATCCAGCCCTCTGAAATGTCTTTATTATAGCACTAGACCCTGATATTGATGCGATCCAGCCCTCTGAAATGTCTTTATTATAGCACTAGACCCTGATATTGATGCGATCCAGCCCTCTGAAATGTCTTTCAAGTTCTCTTCAGCACTCTCAGGGTGTTTTGTGTCTCATTTTGCAACACTAACAGGATTTCTTTTCTCCTTTCATAAGGACAGGAGTTTGTTAAAGCCTGGAGTAAGCGATTTGGAGACGAGACTTGCTGTGTATTTCTGTTGCTAGCAGTGTGAGACTTTGACCTTGTCTCGTTGGGTATGGCACTGGAGCGAGGAGGATACTGTGTTTCTTTACTGTGCCTCTGTCACACGGTGTATACCAGCGCTGAGCAAACACCATCCATCAATCACTAGCAGGGAGCTGGCCAGAATAATAGAAACACCCGCCATAGCATTGTCAATCAGGCGTCAATAGAACCCAAAGCGTTCCAGTTAGACCCGCCTTGTATCACTCCTGTTAATGCTCCCAGAATATAACGGCAGTGAATGGGACTAAGCGGGCGGTGATATTAACAGGAGTGTCTTGGTTTTTTTGTTATGCATTTCCTGTACCATAGTGTAGTTCACCATGGAGGCAGTGCGGTCCAGTGGTTAAAGTCCAGCAGGTCACCGGTTCAAATCCCACCTCTGCCACTGACTGACTCGCTGTGTGTGACCCTGAGCAAGTCACTTCACCTCCTTGTGCTCCATCCTGCGGATGAGATGTTAAATCCATGTCCTATTGGAAGTGACTCTGCATATAATGCACAGTTCACAGCCTACCTCTGTAAAGCACTTTGTGATGGAGGTCCACTATGAAAGGAGCTATATAAAGATATTATTAATATGCTTCACCATACCTCCACGTGCTTTATTCCACTTTATTTTTTACTGTGGGACACTTTTCTAAGGGTTAGTTTACCCTGGTTTGTTTTTTAATATGATTTACGATACCTCTCTCTGCTTCATTACACTTTGCTATGCTTTTACTGTGAGAAATTTTAACAAGACGAGGTATGCTGAAATACCTGCTAATGCAGCTTGTCTGTTGTCTAACTGTTACATTTCAGACTTGAAAAACAGGTGTTTTGACTTCCCCACAATTGTTTTTTCTTTCATTATCTCAAAAATATGCAGTTGCTATGATGTGTTTCAAACTTAAGTCAAGCCCCACTTTCTCTATCTCTACTCCTCCAGCACAGAGGGAGGCTGTTCAGAGAGTATAAGAGCCTCCCTTTCTTGTTCTCTGCTCCACCAGTACAGAGCAGAGGGAGGCTGTTCAGAGAGTAGAAGAGCCTCTCTTTCTCTTTCTCTGCTCCTCTAGCACAGAGGGAGGCTGTTCAGAGAGTATAAGAGCCTCCCTTTCTCGTTCTCTGCTCCACCAGTACAGAGGGAGACTGTTCAGAGAGTATAAGAGCCTCCCTTTCTCTTTCTCTGCTCCTCCAGCACAGAGGGAGACTGTTCAGAGAGTATAAGAGCCTCCCTTTCTCGTTCTCTGCTCCACCAGTACAGAGGGAGACTGTTCAGAGAGTATGAGCCTCCCTTTCTCTTTCTCTGCTCCTCTAGCACAGAGGGAGGCTGTTCAGAGAGAATAAGAGCCTCCCTTTCTCGTTCTCTGCTCCACCAGTACAGAGCAGTGGGAGGCTGTTCAGAGGGTAGAAGAGCCTCTCTTTCTTTCTCTGCTCCTCCAGCACAGAGGGAGGCTCTTCAGAGAGTATAAGAGCCTCTCTTTCTCTCATCCTCCAGCACAGAGGGAGGCTGTTCAGAGAGTATAAGAGCCTCTCTTTCTCTTTCTCTGCTCCTCCAGCACAGAGGGAGGCTGTTCAGAGAGTATAAGAGCCTCTCTTTCTTTCTCTGCTCCTCCAGCACAGAGGGAGGCTGTTCAGAGAGTATAAGAGCCTCTCTTTCTCTGTAGGTATGTGGTATTTGAAGGCTGTTGTGAGTGAGCAGTCTTGCTTCTATCTGGATCTGTGTTGGTTGGTAAATATTTAGAGAAGGCTGGGTCAGTTTCATACCAGACACACCCCGCACAAGGAGCAGTGACGGCCATGTGAGCCAATCCTTGTATTTTGTAAGGAATCTACGATCCACAAAGAAACTGGCATTTAAAGGAAGGGCAAAACAGGTGAGATTGCTGGAATTGTTTCGCTGGCACTTTAATGACAGCGGTCTAAACTTGCAGTTTTGAAAGAAACACATTTAAACCACCTTGTGGAAGGCTAACGTTGCGGTCAAGGCTGAATTAGCAGACGCTGAGGCGGAAGACTGCAGTCCAGCGCGGCTGGGCACTTGCATTAAAAAATAAAAAAAACAGGATTCAAACAGACAAAACAAGACACAAACCAAACCCCCGCACCCAAGCAGCGCTCTCCAGCGTAGTGGCCAGGAGCCCCAGCTGCTCCCAGTCACTTCCATAACCCTCCCCAATAGCACAGGATCTGGCTCCTTTCAAACCAGCCGGCTGGGCTCAATCCATCATCACTTAAACCACAGCCACATTCCACACATGGATTTAGCAGGGCTGAGATTTTAACCCCACCCCTGCCAGACTTAAATTCAAAGTATATAAACTTATATTTATACCAAAAAATACAGAAACGCTGTTTTCATGGGCAGGGCTTCAGCCACTTACCTATTATTAGACCTAGCAATATTAACACACAGGTCCATCTTTTTCATCTACTGAAGATATTTTGCTTTTGTTCTGGGAATGTTATAGTACTTATTGGTAATGTAATTTATATATATATATATATATATATATATATATATATATATATATATATATATATATATAGTAATGTAAAAACCGGAATAATTACCTAGTACATTTTTAACCCTTAACCCTTAACCCTGATTTTCTTCCCAGTTTAGAAAGTCCAGTGACATTCCCTCTCTGCAGCAGCTCCACAGCTCAGGAGAGCTGAAGGTCAGCGCGTGTCTTCTGATCCTAACGCCAATCGCCTCTTTCCATCTAGGAAGTTAAGAGTGGATATCGGGGCGCTACCAGCCCCTGGAGGACAAAGGTCAGCCCTGCAGGTGTCCGCTTGAGTTCACCAGTACCTGTCCGGTGGGGTCCGCTGTGGCACGAGGAGGAGAAACGGCCCCTGCTGGTTTTGTCTCCCGAACCCACGGGAACGCCAGAGCCACTGCGATACTCCCTCCAGGAATCCCCAGCGAAGACCAGAGACTTAACACAGCCAGGAACCTGCACTCCCCTGACTCTGTGACTCCCCCTGCACACCACGTGGCCGTGCCTTTACCAGGGGAGACCCTCGGGGACCCCTGCGCTCCCCTGACTGTGTGACTCCCCCTGCACACCACGCGGCCGTGCCTTTACCAGGGGAGACCCTCGGGGACCCCTGTGCTCCCCTGACTGTGTGACTCCCCCTGCACACCACGCAGCCGTGCCTTTACCAGGAGAGACCCTCGGGGACCCTTGCGCTCACCTGACTGTGTGACTCCCCCTGCGCACCACGCGGCCGTGCCTTTACCAGGGGAGACCCTCGGGGACCCTTGCCAGTATTTTTAGATTGTATATTTTCTACGACTGACATCTCTTGGAAAGCCTGTTTTGTCTTACTCACAAACAATAACATAATTCTCTTGTACAAACAGCTGGTCTATGTTTGAGTACATTGTGTCCAGCAGAGCCCCCTAGTGTTTGCCCAGCGGTACTCCACACTGTCCCGGTGTCTATCTGCTGTATTATTGAATTGTGGTTTGTCACACTTGTACTTTGCTTGAACAAAAGTTATTGTATTTCTTGCTCTTATTGTATTACTTGTATTGTAACACTTGAAATGTATTTGCTTACGATTGTAAGTCGCCCTGGATAAGGGCGTCGGCTAAGAAATAAATAATAATAATAATAATAATAATAATAGACCTCTATGAGCTGTCACAAAGGAATGCAGAGAAGTGTTCAGTGGTCCTAACGTTGATGATAGAGAAACTTTGGAAGCTACACTTGGTGGTTGTCAGTGCGCATGCCCGACACAGTGCAGTGGTTTGGTTGTGTTGTCAGTGTGTTTGTGTTTGTGGTTGTCAGGTTGATCTGCGGGTAGGGTGCTGTGTTTGCATTTAATAACAGTGAAGATAGCGTCCCAGCTGCCCCTCCCCGCACTGTGTGGGTGTGACAGCGCTGAGTCACGACCTCTTTCTCTGGGAGTGTTCCAGTGCTAAACCTCCCATTTGGTGTTCGGATCTGACATTTCTGTGCCACGTTTCTGCTCAGTTCTGTGTGGCGTCTGATTCCTTTTTTCCCCAATAAGATAGACAATAGAATATCATCTTTTTATACGCCGCCCCGCTTTCTTTAGAATAGATTTTGTTTCGCCCCTCACCACTTGGCAAGTCAACATTTAGCTAACATTACTAACACATAAATCAGTGAAAAAATACATATAACTTAAATATTTATTTATTTTTTTACGCTTGGCGAGTCAACATTTACCTAACGGATACATCTAAAATAAACAACAGTATCGTTCAGCAATAAATCTGAAACAAAAAAATCAATCTGGGTTTTCACAAAACAAATATTTATTTTGCTCGTTAAATCTGTAGTTACCCTGCAAACGAGCCCTCGCCCGTTTGACGCGTTTGATTTACACTGTGCTGCGGAGCTGCGCAGAGACACTTTCACTCCGCGTCCCCTCCTCCTCCTCTGCAGACTGCGATGCCAAAAACAATGTATTTCAAAACTTTCAGGAATGTGTTCGTTATAAAATACACGATTTACATTAAACCCGGCTAAAACACGGTTAAAATACGCTTTGCGCCCAGTCATGGAAGCGCTTTTCACTGTAGTTTCACTAACACACGCCACTTCAATCTCTCCGGATCTGTAAGAGTCCTAGAGCAGAGGTTCAAACTGTGGGGGGCGCTGACACCGGACTGGAAAATAGTTTTTTTTTTTCGGACTCCCTGGCGATTGTAAAAGCTCTGCGGTAAATGGTTCGGTGAGCCTCCGGGATGAATGACTCTGAGGGCGAGAGGCAGACTGGAATTCAGCACAGAGAGATGTGCGCACCGCTGCTCTAGTCTGGAGTGCTGCAGACCCACCGGGAGGACGGGAACATTTCCCCGGGGCCCGACGCCTCGAAAGGGGCCCAACGCCCCGAAGGGGGGCCCTGATGAATGGGGAACTTTTTTTTTATTTAATATATATAAAATATTTTAAAACAACTATGCTTCTGTGGTGTAATGATTGTGTATCCAGGCGCTGTCAAACACTTCATTTCACACAATGATTTGAACTTTAGCATTTCATATTTTACTCCACGCCATGAGAATATATATATATATATATATATATATATATATATATATATATATATATATATAAACATATGTCATATACCGAGTATACAGTTTATGTGTGACGTCGATTCCATCTGATACAGACTATACAGCACAAAGAAATCCAGATGCCTATATGCTATATCACGTCAATATTTATGTATTATTTTTATTAGTTTATTTAGCAGATGCCTTTATCCATGGCGACTTACAGAGACTCGGGTGTGTGAACTATGCATCAGCTGCAGAGCCACTTACAACTACGTCTCACCCGCAAGACGGAGCACAAGGAGGTGAAGTGACTTGCTCAGGGTCACACAATGAGTCAGTGGCTGAGGTGGGATTTGGGGACCTCCTGGTTACAAGCCCTTTTCTTTAACCACTGGACCACACAGCCTCCTGTTATGTATGTAACTCCAATCCTGAAACGCCAGATGTTAGGAAGCTTCCGGTCATTAAAACAGCCGAGTCCGGCATGGCTGCACAAGCGCGTTTCTAACATAACACTCCCCTTTCTCTAAACAACACAAACAGAGCAATACACATTTTTTTTTATTCAGCGCTGGCGTATTGTGAGCAGTGTTTGTGGGGTTTGTACTGGTCTTAAGAAACCGTATAAATGCTGCGGGCTGTAGACTGCCTGTTGGTAAGCACTTCATAATCACGCATCGTTTCCCTCTGTGCCTCCCTGTAGAAAAAAATAAAGAGGCAGGCCGGGATTTGCTCTGGTATGTGGTCTGCGTGATTTGATAGTTCAGGTGAGCGAACCTCCCCCTTGTTCAATAGAATAATCAACGCCTTGCTATTGACGATAGCATTGAAATCTTACAATTAGGGCGGATGGCCTTTATGCGCTACACCTCGCTCCCCGTCGTTATGTATTCGGTACATGCTAATTATACAGCATACACGCCTTCATTTACAAATACATTCCCTTAAGCAGTGTTATAACATCTCATGCCTGCGCAAAACCCAACAGCTCACCTCTGTGTTTTGCTTATCTTTGGCTGTGGTGAAGCCTTTAAAAGTTTGAAACTATTTGAAAGATCTGCGCCTTTGCGCGTATGTCACACTGCGGAAGGAGGGAGTTATGTGGAAATACAGTAACCGGGTTATTTACCAGATTTGAAAATACATCATTAAATAGCTTTTAATAAAATGTACCAGCGTTACTGATTAGCATTAGAATTAAAAATCACTGACAGTATTTCCTGTTCGTGGGACCCCATTATGGACGCTGAAGAAGCCCCGGCTAGCAGAGCGCAGCATTACCAGCGATGGCCAGACTAGCAAAGAAGCGTCTTGAAATGATTTAGACAAGAAAAACACCTGACCCCTCAGTGATAAACAAATACACGATTTACTTGAATGAGCAGTTCGGCTATTTTCACCTGGACTCAAGTGCGTCATTCTACCCCTTGAGGCAGCGGCACCTGCTGAGCTCCATGACGTAACGCCGTGCCTCAGCGACCCAGCCCATGTATTGTCTGTCCCTATCTGTAATAATCTGATCTCCCTCATGTTTTGTTAGTGTATCAGTGTTAGTTTTGTTACAGTTTCGAAGGCAGTTTTGGTTTCTGATAAGAAACGTTTTGCCCCCCTATCGAGCCCCACCCAATTCTTCCTTCCTCTAGGCTGAATAGATTCAGAATAGATACTTTAGATGAGTAGTGAGGTATTTTTCAGGAGGAATTTGAGGGGTTTGGTTCTATAATGTATTCAATACAATGGCTGAAACACCCAGGCCAGATATTCAATGAATCATTTTGCTGTTACAAGTCAATTAAACACTTAATTAACTTTGAATGTCATGTTTGTAGTTCATTAAATAGACTACACAAGTCCATAATAAAAACGAATACTTTTAAGAACATTTCTGGTTGACAGCACCCTGGCTATCCTTATTAAAATGTAGCAGGGTTTTCACTGGCACTAAGGCATCTGATTCCGCGGCTGTCAGTATCTGCACAAAACTAACTTAATAGAAATTTCACCTTCTTGAAACGTAAAGTCAATTAAATAGAAGTATTTCAGCCCTGATGTTAAACTCCTTCAAGGGCTTCCTACTGCCAGGTGAATCTGTGTTAAAGGACCAGCTTTAGATCTTAAAAACTCAAACCAACACGCTATATTTCTAATTGAGTTCATTTAAAAACACATCAAAATTCAACATTATTATTATTTATTTCTTAGCAGACGCCCTTATCCAGGGCGACTTACAATTCTTACAAGATATCACATTATTTATACATACAATTACCCATTTATACAGTTGGGTTTTTACTGGAGCAATCTAGGTAAAGTACCTTGCTCAAGAGTACAACAGCAGTGTCCCCCACCTGGGATTGAACCCACGACCCTCCGGTCAAGAGTCCAGAGCCCTAACCACTACTCCACACTGCTGCAATATGTAGGAGAGATTATATAAAACAACACAGAATCGCCTCTCAAACGTGAGAGAAAAAAGCAAATGCAGCAACAGTTCAACACTACAAATAAACACAACATGAATGACCTACAATTTGTAGTTCTATAAGAAATACAATAACATGACATGCAAATAGATGAATATCCACAGTAGCCTGCCATGCTGTCTGGTTTAAATAGCTCCAGCACCATGCTGTCTGGTTTAAATAGCCCCAGCACCATGCTGTCTGGTTTAAATAGCTCCATCACCATGCTGTCTGGTTTAAATAGCTCCATCACCATGCTGTCTGGTTTAAATAGCTCCTGCACCATGCTGTCTGGTTTAAATAGCCCCAGCACCATGCTGTCTGGTTTAAATAGCTCCTGCACCATGCTGTCTGGTTTAAATAGCCCCAGCACCATGCTGTCTGGTTTAAATAGCTCCATCACCGTGCTGTCTGGTTTAAATAGCTCCATCACCATGCTGTCTGGTTTAAATAGCTCCTGCACCATGCTGTCTGGTTTAAATAGCTCCAGCACCATGCTGTCTGGTTTAAATAGCTCCATCACCGTGCTGTCTGGTTTAAATAGCTCCATCACCATGCTGTCTGGTTTAAATAGCTCCTGCACCATGCTGTCTGGTTTAAATAGCCCCAGCACCATGCTGTCTGGTTTAAATAGCTCCATCACCGTGCTGTCTGGTTTAAATAGCTCCATCACCATGCTGTCTGGTTTAAATAGCTCCATCACCATGCTGTCTGGTTTAAATAGCTCCTGCACCATGCTGTCTGGTTTAAATAGCTCCAGCACCATGCTGTCTGGTTTAAATAGCTCCTGCACCATGCTGTCTGGTTTAAATAGCTCCAGCACCATGCTGTCTGGTTTAAATAGCTCCAGCATCATGCTGTCTGGTTTAAATAGCTCCAGCACCATGCTGTCTGGTTTAAAGAGCTCCAGCACCATGCTGTCTGGTTTAAATAGCTCCTGCACCATGCTGCCTGGTTTAAACCGAAAGGAACAGAAGGATTGTATCAGTGGTAACTATGTGGTTGAACTCTGTGGTGAATGACATCACAAGCACATTAAGAGATTTAAATAGAAATAAGTGTGGTTACCATGGCATCCACTGTTTGTTTTCAAACACACTTTCTCCTGATCAAGGTGTGTTAAACATAACGAAACGTTGGGAAGTTGGCTCTCTTGAGCATATATATATATATATATATATATATATATATATATATATATATATATATATATATATATATATATGTATTTTACCTTGCTCTTAATTGTATTAATACTTGTACGTTGATTCTTGAAATATATTTTTGTTTATGGATAAGGGCGTCTGCTAAGAAATAAATAATAATAATAATAATATTAGTTCAAAGCATATATATATATATATATATAATGTCGTGTATTAAATATACAGGGAGCTATGTGAGATTTTTTATCACATAATTCAATGTCTTCTTTTTCAGATTTCACACACTGCTGTGGGGGTAGAGCTAGAGCCCCACCTTGTGGACAAAGTAGGCATTGCACGATCATGCATGACTCAATGATGACAGAGGAGCAGTATTACAGAATAATATAGAAGCATAATCCAATCAGCTGGTCACATGACGAGGGGTGGGTGTGTCCTGATTATCCACCAATGGGACAGGAAGCTTGCAGAGGGGTGAGGGGCTAGTTAGAACAGAAAAGAGAGGAAAATAAATCACATCACATAAAGGCGAGAGAATTACAAAAGTCAATGCAAGAGTTAAATAAAATGCAAATAAAGGAATGAGGAGATGTGGGAGGATGGTAGTGGGAGGTGTATTCAGGTACAGTGGTGGTGTTGTGCTAACTCCCAATGGGCTGTCTGCTATGAGTTGCTTGTTGCTCTCTGGTCTTTCTTTCATGAAGCGTTTTGGTTGCACAGAAAGCTGATCTGGAATGGCTGTCACCAGTTGTCCAGTGCTTGCTGTGCAGTGGGGTGTGTCTTTGTGTCTCTGCTCAGCTCAGCATGTCTGGGGCTGACCTCCTCTCCAGGAGGGGGCGGTGCTGCAGAATGGAGCTGCTCTCGCACTCTCTCCCTGCCCAGGCTGCCCAGCAGAGTGCTGATCTCAGGGCACAGCGGGTGCAGCTCCCAGGCCACACTGTCCGACAGGCACTGGCAGGCTGCAGAGACGTGCTGGAGCCAAGCTGAGCCAGCAGGGCGGCGCTGCAGTACCCTCTCCCACAGCCCAGGCGGCGACAGAGAGCTGGGGTGCTGCAGCGTTCTCTTCACAATCTCCTGGTAGCCAGACAGCACGGCCTCTGCAAAGATCAAGGCACGCAGTCAACGGGAAACAGTGCAAAGACTTTGAAAAGAGTGATGTGAATGGAGTGATTTTTTCTGACAGTACCTATAGACGCTTGGTCCTGCATCCCAGCCTGTCTCCTCTCTCTGCTCTCTGGCCCGCTCGCTGTCTCCTCTGCTTCTCCACTGAGCTGCAAAATATCCTACAGGAGAAGAGACGGCTACTATTGCTTTGATATCTTAGAAGGTAAAACTTACACAGTGAATCATGCAATTGACAGGCTAATTGTACCAATAATGCATGGCTCATTCCAACTCGATCCAAACACACCTCAATGCATTGTGTGTCATTTCAATAACATTTATAACATCTGATCGTTTTTTTACATTTGTGTGCCCTGGTCTGCTCTGAGCTCACCGGTCGCCTGGCCAGCAGAGTGCGCTGTAGCGTGGGGAGGAGAACCAGTCCTTGCCTCTCTAACCTAGCACCAGAGCCAACGCTCCCTGTGGAATCCGCAGCCAAGATCTGTGACTTCATACAGCCAGGAACCAGCGCTCCCCTGACTGAGTGACTCCCCCTGCACACCACGCGGCCGTGCCTTTACCAGGGGAGACCCTCGGAGACCCCTGCGCTCCCCTGACAGTGTGACTCCCCCTGCACACCACGCGGCCGTGCCTTTACCAGGGGAGACCCTCGGAGACCCCTGCGCTCCCCTGACTGTGTGACTCCCCCTGCACACCACGCGGCCGTGCCTTTACCAGGGGAGACCCTCGGAGACCCCTGCGCTCCCCTGACAGTGTGACTCCCCCTGCACACCACGTGGCCGTGCCTTTACCAGGGGAGACCCTCAGGGAGCCCTTGATATTGTTAACTGCTGCTGATGAGACGCTGAGTGTGAGACTGACCTGCAATGCTTGGTTGACAGTGTTCAGGTATTCGAGTTGTGCCGACACACTGTGCATCATCCTCCAACACGCAGGGAGGCAGCGCAACTCTCCGGTAATCAGGGATCGCAGAGCAATCAGCCTGGAGGAGAGAGAGAGAGAGAGAGAGAGAGAGAGAGAGAGAGAGAGAGGGGGGGGGAGAGAGAGAGAGAGAGAGAGAGAGGGAGACAGAGAGAGGGAGGAGAGAGAGAGAGAGAGAGGGAGAGAGAGGGGGGGAGAGAGAGAGAGAGAGAGAGAGAGAGAGGGAGACAGAAGGAGACAGAGAGAGGGAGGAGAGAGAGAGAGTACATTAAAGCATATTTAAAAACCTGGCAAACCACGGTGGACTATGATAAATGCACAGCATAACCATGAGAAAAGCATGGCGGAACACTGCAAAATGACCAAGCTGAAATCCTGTGGACTTCCATGCGACGCACAGTCGAGAGAAATGCATGAATGAACCAGCCTCAATCTGTGTGGTGATGAGACTGCAGTGTGTGATTCTATTGCTCGTTCCTCACCTGTATGTCTCTGTGTGGTGATCAGACTGCAGTGTGTGATTCTATTGCTCGTTCCCCACCTGTATGTCTCTGTGTGGTGATCAGACTGCAGTGTGTGATTCTATTGCTCGTTCCCCACCTGTATGTCTCTGTGTGGTGATCAGACTGCAGTGTGTGATTCTATTTCTTGTTCCTCACCTGTATGTCTCTGTGTGGTGATCAGACTGCAGGGTGTGATTCTATTGCTCGTTCCCCACCTGTATGTCTCTGTGTGGTGATCAGACTGCGGTGTGTGATTCTATTGCTCGTTCCTCACCTGTATGTCTCTGTGTGGTGATCAGACTGCAGTGTGTGATTCTATTGCATGTTCCTCACCTGTATGTCTCTGTGTGGTGATCAGACTGCAGGGTGTAATTCTATTGCTCGTTCCTCACCTGTATGTCTCTGTGTGGTGATGAGACTGCAGTGTGTGATTCTATTGCTCGGTCCTCACCTGTATGTCTCTGTGTGGTGATCAGACTGCAGTGTGTGATTCTATTGCTCGTTCCTCACCTGTATGTCTCTGTGTGGTGATCAGACTGCAGTGTGTGATTCTATTGCATGTTCCTCATCTGTATGTCTCTGTGTGGTGATCAGACTGCAGGGTGTGATTCTATTGCTCGTTCCTCACCTGTATGTCTCTGTGTGGTGATCAGACTGCAGTGTGTGATTCTATTGCTCGTTCCTCACCTGTATGTCTCTGTGTGGTGATCAGACTGCAGTGTGTGATTCTATTGTTCGTTCCTCACCTGTATGTCTCTGTGTGGTGATCAGACTGCAGCGTGTGATTCTATTTCTTGTTCCTCACCTGTATGTCTCTGTGTGGTGATCAGACTGCAGGGTGTGATTCTATTGCTCGGTCCTCACCTGTATGTCTCTGTGTGGTGATGAGACTGCAGCGTGTGATTCTATTGCTCGTTCCTCACCTGTATGTCTCTGTGTGGTGATCAGACTGCAGGGTGTGATTCTATTGCTCGTTCCTCACCTGTATGTCTCTGTGTGGTGATCAGACTGCAGTGTGTGATTCTATTGCACGTTCCCCACCTGTATGTCTGCAGCAGGTCTCCCTTCTGGAAGCTGTCTCCAATCTGGGGCTCCAGGGCTGACATCACTTCCTGTAGGTTTGCACTGCTGAAAGGGTCGCCCACTGGCCCTGGAGAACAGGAGTGTGATCGGGTTCAAGGACAATGGTAAAGCATATTAAAGAAAACTGGGCAAACCACAGCATGGTAAATGCATAGTATACTCAAGGGGCGAAGCAAGGGGAAACTGGTGCGGAAATTAACTTTAATAATGGTTAGGGCTGTAAATTGCTTATTTCACGGCAATTCACTGTCTAAAAATAGGTATTTCAAGATATTTCATGATTAAACATATGCAGTGTGTGTTCAAGCATTAGACAGGAAGCAAACTATACCAGCTGCCAGGTTCCTGACTGCAGTGCAACTGGTAGTGCGTCAATCAGGCAAACGTTTGCTGTATTTATTTATAAGTGATAAAGAAATATATATATATATTTACACGATTCTTCCAGAAATGGGAGTTTTCACAGAGAACCCCATATTACACGCAAATGGGTACATTTCACAGAGCTCATGAACAAGATAGAGTTATTTTTATAATTTAAAATAAGTCTAAGAAGTCACTTTCCACCTGACGTATGAACTCTAAAGTCCTCTGAACTAAGAAACAAACAAAACATTAAGAACACACACACACACAAAAACAATATGTTTGCAAGATTTTTCATTTTTTTCCCTAACTGCATTGAATGCAATCGGAACGGCTGGGATGAACTCTGATGGCTAGTCCAGCTGTGCGATAGCCGGACTCAGAGGCCATGGCAGTGCTTGGCTGCAAATCATAACACTGCTGATAATCCTGCCAACCCTGCTTCTCTGTCTGCAGCTTCCTAGCCTGCCGATCCTGGAACTCCATTTTCAAAAGCTTCATTCTGATTTCCTCCGGGACGTCCGCGATGATGAAAGCCACGGTGCTCTTCAGCAGCAGGAACAAGTGTTCGCAAGCCACGAGGGCGATCAGGATGTGGGTGGAGGGGTAATCCCTGAAGAAGGAATGAAATTCAGGGGAGATCCAAACCAGGGCACAGTTGGTGACGATAGCGACCGTCCCGAGGCACTCGAAAGCCAGCTGCCAGACTCCGATACCGGCTGACGGCACGGGGAAGGGCCTACGCACCACTTTGCACAGCTTGAAGGCGTCAAAGCGGATCTCTGTTAAGTTGTTGAGCAGGCACCAGATGGCTGCTTGAGGGCAGACGCTGGAGAACAACGTCATGTAGCCAAACATCATGAAAAGCTCCAGGTAGTCTTCAAACTCGCTTTCGTAGGGATCCTTGGTTCCTTCCAGCTGGATGTGGAGCAAGGCCAGGGATCGCAGAGGAGAGCTTGGCTCTTCGTTGAGCTCTTGGGTGCTTTTGAGGAGCTGCTCTCTCCAGAGGGTCCCCAGATAAGGCAGGATTGTCTCATTGATCTGGCCGATGGCCTGCTTGGTGATGAGCTGGGCGGTGATATTCTCCAACAGCTTATCCAGATCTTGGACGCAGAACGCCGTGTAGAAGTGGACACCGAAGCTGTTGACGAAGTAGAAGACCAGGAGCTTGGCCACCAGGAAGTTCTGATGTTCCGAAGCCAGCCGGTGGTTCTCCCACTCCGTGAAGTCCTTGGCCAGATTCCGGTAGACCTTGTTTTGGGCGACCAAGACCACCGTGTGGATAACTTCCGGGACAAACGTCAGGGCGCGGCTGAAGGCGCTTTGAGAGTAGAGGTCGAAATCGTCTGCGAGGGAATCCAAACGGCGGTAGATGATCGCGATGTTAGCGGAGATGAGCAGGTTGGCCAATACGAAGGGCAGGGACCCCAGAAAGATCCGACGGTATCGTTCCCTGCTGGGGAAAATGGGTTCCTTGAGTCCTGTGATGGGGCTGACCCCCAAAGGGCCTCCAAAACCCATCCGAGGCGCCTCCATTTCTTCCTCCTTCTGCAGGGTCCCCCACTGAAAAGCCAGGACGTTGCTCTTCCGTTTCCAGCCCTCGAGGAAGAGGGTGGACCACATGATGTTGGTCAAGGCGGAGAGGCAGAAGCGGAGGGCACCAGGGGAGAAGTAAAACAGCAGGTATGCAGCAGACCTGAGGAGCAGGGCTCGAGTGAAGCAGCTCAGGAAGGCGAAGAAGAAGGCCACCGATTCCCCGAAGTAGGCCCGGATGTCTTTCAGGGGCTGCCTGAACACCTGGAGCCTGCCGTACCACTTCCCCTCCAGCTCCTTCAGCAGCAGGGGGTCGTGCAGCGGGTACATCTCCCTCAAGAGGTGGCTGGCGATCAGCTTCCTGAAGATGGACTTGCCAGGATACAGCTGGGCTGCAGGTTCCCCCGGCACATGCTCCTCTGTGTCGGCCCTCAGGTTATCCAGGGCGTGCTTGACGATGTGCAGAGCCTCGGCGGAGGTGAGAAAGCCACCGTTTCCTTCTCGGAAGTTGAGGAAGCTGTGTCTCTCGGCGTAGCTAAACACCTTGGGCGTCCCTGCGAGATCTTCCTTCAGGAGACCCATCTCCTCCGCCCCTTCCAGGAGCCTGTCCAAGGTGGCTGCCACCAACACCACGGTCCCTTCCGTCCCCTCCGACCGGCTGACCACCTTGGCGAGCAGGTCCGCCCCTCCTTCTTCTCTGGATCCCAGGATTCTTCCCAAGAGCCAGTTTTCGGTCTCTCTCTGGATACGAGGGTTGAGTTCTATGACAACCAGCGCTAGGATCTCTTGAGAGTCGATGTCTGCAGCTGGAAGCGGGCTGTGGGACTCTACAATCCCTGCTGTGGCCGTAGCCTCCGCAAGCTCGCTCACAGCGGCTCTCAGCTCAGTCAGCTCCTCAGTCTGAAGAGCTACCAAGTCTTTTTTCCAGCTGTTGGTGATACTACTGTGAGTCCGCCTACTAGAGCTTTTCAACCACTCCAAGTCCGAGGTCTCATTGCCTCCCATTCTCAGTAGACGACCCCCCGGAACTCCTGCAGAGAGAATCGCGGAACTCCCCTTCTCAGTGGATGACCCCCCAGAACTCCTGAAGAGAGAATCACGGAACTCCCCTTCTCAGTGGACGACCCCCCCGGAATTCCTGCAGAGAGAATCGCTGAACTCCCCTTCTCAGTGGATGACCCCCCAGAACTCCTGAAGAGAGAATCACTGAACTCCCCTTCTCAGTGGATGACCCCCCAGAACTCCTGCAGAGAGAATCACGGAACTCCCCTTCTCAGTGCATGACCCCCCGGACCCCCAGTCTTTCTGTTAACATTCCTAGCTGCTAAAACAAATGTGCAAATGTCCAGCTTTTTTTTTTTTTTGAAGGGCTAAAATAGCTAAGCTGTGGTGCGTTTGTGACATCATTGTGATAATACACAATGTGCTGATAGTCCCTGCTCAGCGGTTAAACTTGTAATTTATACACTGTGGTGGCTACAAGTGCTGTCACATCCTTTGGTTTCAGGTAATCAGTAATTTAGCTGTCTGGGTGTACTGTTAACTAGGTAAATACTGTACCTCATCAGCGTTCAATTCAGTACCGTACAATTTTATTAATTTTATTCACTACAGTGTGGAGTAGTGGTTAGGGCTCTGGACTCTTGACTGGAGGGTCGTGGGTTCAATCCCAGGTGGGGGACACTGCTGCTGTACCCTTGAGCAAGGTACTTTACCTAGATTGCTCCAGTAAAAACCCAACTGTATAAATGGGGAATTGTATGCAAAAATAATGTGAGATCTTGTAACAACTGTAAGTCGCCCTGCATAAGGGCGTCTGCTAAGAAATAAATAATAATAATAATAATAATAATAATAATAATAATAATAATAATAATAATAATAATAATAATAATAACATAAAAGTTACTAGGAATTTATCAGTGTTTATTAAAAAAAAACAAAGGGTGCCAATCTGTAATAATAATAGTTATTTTCCGTTTCCCAGGTTATTCTGGGGGGGGTGATACTCAGGGACAGTCGGATCCCCGTCTGCTTCTGTCCTTTGTGAATGCAAACCGTGTCAAGCAGGGCAGGTTAACCTGCATCAGGGCTTCAGTTCAGTGTGTTTAACAGACAGCTCCATATTCCACTCACACACATTTCTGATTTACATAAATGTATCTACCAGATTTACGTTCGTGGCTTGTATCGGTGTAATCAATATTTTCACATGCTTGAGTTGGGCCAAGCCATTGACGGGTACATAAGGACCTTTTTATTTGATTGTGTTACATGTTCCCATGTGTTGCTACAACTGTTTACATAAGGTGTGTGTGGTGTTTTAATTTATTTTTTTTACATTTTGACCACTTTTTTAAACTTTTAAATTGCATTCCCTGCCTCAAGATGGCTTCCCATGTACCCGCATGGACCTCTCAGAACTACATTTCCCATCATCCTCCTGCTCACATATGTAACTGAGATGGGTTTACCAGTGAGCAGGAGGATGATGGGAAATGTAGTTTATATCAGGGACATGTTCTATAACCTGGTAAAAAGTGAGTCCAAAGTGAGAGTAAAGGCTGAACTGTACAGTACGTACCCACTGCCTGGCTGTGAAAAGCTGCCTGGTCCCTGGTTTGAAACACTGCCTGATAGATGCTGATGGGATCGTGTTTGGGGAAGCACAGCCAGCCTCCCTGCCCCTCCTGGATGTAATACAGGATCAAGTGCTTCACAAGGGGGACGAAACGCCACTCCGACTGGGAGGGGGTCTGGAACACCTGGAGGGGGGGGGGGGTGAACGTGACTCACAATTAAAAATGAAATGAGACAGCAAACCATCAAAGCAGAGAGCGTGTTAGTCATGGAGAATCTGGTTCTAAGTGAGGCGCTGTTTGGCTTGTAACCAGGCGGTCCCCGGTTCAAATCCCACCTCAGCCACTGACTCATTGTGTGACCCTGAGCAAGTCACTTAACCTCCTTGTGCTCCGTCTTTCGGGTGAGACGTAGTTGTAAGTGACTCTGCAGCTGATGCATAGTTCACACACCCTAGTCTCTGTAAGTCGCCTTGGATAAAGGCGTCTGCTAAATAAACAAATAATAATACTGGGAACCGGATGAGCACAGATGGGCTGGTCATTGAGGAGATCGTGATAACGGAGACTCAAATAAAACGCAAATCTTTTGTTTAGAGGCCATTTCTATAAAGGGCTTTTAATACAGTTACATTTGCCACTACCATTAAAAAGTAGGTAACCGTGCCTTTCATCCTACAAGCTCATCAGACTCGGACGTGTAGATCCACGACAAGGTGACATCACTCTTCACTGTTCCCCTATTGACTTCACATGCCTTCAGCCACTAACATGACACTTCCAACCAGGTTTTAAAATGAACATGTGTTTCTTTCAAAACTGCACACTTGAGCCCTGCGGCTGAGAGGGAAACTGGATGATTATTTTGGGCAGGGAAGGTACCTCAATGCGGAGAGCGTGCCCAGCCCTCAGGTCCTGTATGACGCGCTCGGTGAAGGCACAGGGGAAGCTCAGTACCCGCTCCTGCCCCCACACCTCTCCCCGGCCCAGGTGCACAGAGAAGGGCGTGAGGTCCTCTCTCTTCCCCAGCTCACCTAACTGGGAGTGCACTGTGGAGGAACACACGTTTAGAGAACCAGGAGAGCACAAGCTTATCCTCCCCCCGTGGGTAACACGGACCCCCAAAAGGTCAACCCTTGTAACAGTCTACCACGGTTCATATGCATGTTAGTTTTTACAATACACTTTTTTTATATGCTTTACCATACCTCTCTGGGAAACTTTTATAAGGGAACTTATAGAGGGATGGTTAATTAGGCAACGCAAGGAAGTGAAGGTTGTGTGATTTAGGATTTAATATGATGCATTGAGATGATATCAAATAAAACGCGCTGCAGTAAGGGGGTAACGTGGCCCTCAAGGGTGTCTTAGGGCCCCGCATGTGGCTCACCCCTGATCCCTGATCAAAACAGCAACGACAAGAGGAAGTGAATCGTAAAATCCTCGGATTACTGGGGAAGCATTGTAAATCACAGAGAGGTCTGGTAAAGCATAGGGAAGCATTGTAAAGCACAGAGAGGTCTGGTAAAGCATAGGGAAGCATTGTAAAGCACAGAGAGGTCTGGTAAAGCATAGGGAAGCATTGTAAAGCACGGAGAGGTCTGGTAAAGCATAGGGAAGCATTGTAAATCACAGAGAGGTCTGGAAAAGCATAGGGAAGCATTGTAAATCACAGAGAGGTCTGGTAAAGCATAGGGAAGCATTGTAAATCACAGAGAGGTCTGGTAAAGCATAGGGAAGCATTGTAAATCACAGAGAGGTCTGGTAAAGCATAGGGAAGCATTGTAAAGCACAGAGAGGTCTGGTAAAGCATAGGGAAGCATTGTAAAGCACAGAGAGGTCTGGTAAAGCATAGGGAAGCATTGTGAAGCACAGAGAGGTCTGGTAAAGCATAGGGAAGCATTGTAAATCACAGAGAGGTCTGGTAAAGCATAGGGAAGCATTGTAAATCACAGAGAGGTCTGGTAAAGCATAGGGAAGCATTGTAAAGCACAGAGAGGTCTGGTAAAGCATAGGGAAGCATTGTAAAGCACAGAGAGGTCTGGTAAAGCATAGGGAAGCATTGTAAAGCACAGAGAGGTGTGGTAAAGCATAGGGAAGCATTGTAAAGCACAGAGAGGTCTGGTAAAGCATAGGGAAGCATTGTAAAGCACAGAGAGGTCTAGTAAAGCATAGGGAAGCATTGTAAAGCACAGAGAGGTCTGGTAAAGCATAGGGAAGCATTGTAAAGCACAGAGAGGTCTAGTAAAGCATAGGGAAGCATTGTAAAGCACAGAGAGGTCTGGTAAAGCACAGAGAGGTCTGGTAAAGCATAGGGAAGCATTGTACAGCACAGAGAGGTCTGGTAAAGCATAGGGAAGCATTGTAAAGCACAGAGAGGTCTGGTAAAGCATAGGGAAGCATTGTAAAGCACAGAGAGGTCTAGTAAAGCATAGGGAAGCATTGTAAATCATAGAGAGGTCTGGTAAAGCATATTAAAAAACAAACCATGGTCAACTAACCCTTATAAAATTGTCCCACAGTAAAAGCACAGTGTAATCTGCTACTAAAGCACACTGAGGCAGAGCAGGGAGAGGGTTCAAATCCTCCCTGCCAAAAACATGTGCAAATGTGTTTCATTATTGTTTGTTAATTTATTGAATTGTTAATTATCACCTGCACCTGGCTATCATTATAAAGTAAAGCCAGGTGCAGAGTATTTAAGAAAAGCAGTTAGACTCTTCTGTGTGGAGTGCCTGACTGTGTGTGTCGTAAGACTAAGCAAACAGGAACTGGTTGTAGTGTTTTCTATTTGTGTGTTAAACTGTGTGTTTTTGTGTTATTTGTCAGGTCGCTTACTTTGTACTATTAAACGTGCGCGCAAGCGCTAAAAACCAAGTGTCGAGTCTCAGTCATTTATAGAAGCAAACGAACGACCGTGAGAGAGGCCGTGTTGATGTAGCTTTCATGAAGGTGTTATGAATGGTAAAGCGTTATTATTAGATTCAAGCACACAACAGAACCTTATTTAATCAAAAGAGATTTAACAAATCCGTCTTTGGATAGCTCCTCCAGCCCTCCGTTACGGTCGACCGCGCTGGCTGTCTGCTGCTTACCGATTCTGGCGTAGGCCTGCAGTACCTCGGAGAGGCAGCCGGGGGGCGCTGTGATGTAACAGAACTCGGTCGCTTGGAGGGAGCAGAGGAAGGGACTGAGCGTGCCCAGCCAGGAGGAGGGGGGCTGTATGGCCAGGGCCATCCTCACCTGAGCCAATCACAACGGGACAATGTTAGGACTGCTTTTTTTTTTAATTACATTTTCAGAATGTTATAAACACTCTGCAAAAATCTGAACTGAACTGATCCCACTCCTCACTTCCCTTGTGTGTGTGTGTGTGTGTGTGTGTGTGTGTGTGCGTCACTGTGTATCGGTGTATGTGTGTGTGTGTGTGTGTGTGTGTGTGTGTGTGTGTGTGTGTGTGTGTGTGTGTGCGTCACTGTGTATCGGTGTATGTGTGTGTGTGTCAGTGTGTGTGTGTGTGTGTGTGTGTGTGTGTGTGTGTGTGTGTGTGTGCGTCACTGTGTATCGGTGTATGTGTGTGTGTGTCAGTGTGTGTGTGTGTGTGTGTGTGTGTGTGTGTGTGTGTGTGTGTGCGTCACTGTGTATCGGTGTATGTGTGTATGTGTTAGTGTGTGTGTGTGTGGGGGGGGGTGTGGGGGTGTGTGTGTATCAGTGTGTGTGTGTGTGTGTGTGTGTGTGTGTATTGGGGGTGTGTGCATCAGTGTGTGTGTTTTGTCTGTGTTTGTGTGTGCGTGCGTGCGTGCGTGTGTGTGTGTGTTTGTGTGTGTGTGGGTGTGTGTGTGTGTGTGTGTCTGTGTGTGTGTGTGTGTGTGTGTGTGTGTATGTATTAGTGTGTGTGTGTGTGTGTGTGTGTGTGTGTGTTCCTGCAGTACCTTGAAGGACCCCGCTCTGGCTGGGCTGCTGCTCAGGGGTGCTGCCCTGCGCAGAGTGGAGTGAAGCAGTGTGGGGTGTGCCGCTCTCAGAGCACTCCGGAGGCCGCAGTCAAAGAGGGGACCCTGCTGTGACAGTGCTGGGGTCCCAGGCAGGGCTCGCTGCAGGATCTCAGAGTCACACTCCCCCCACAGCTCCATCCTGGGGTTCAGACAAACGAGGACAGAGCAAACATCCTGAAGACAAACTTCATCACCATAAAATGAACACCTCTGCCACCTCGCAACTACACACAGGAGTTTACTACTAATACACATTGACAAAGTACTGCAAACTACTGAGCACCCCCGTAGAAAAGCACAGCAGAGTGTAAGAAAGCACAGTGAAAGCATAGAGAAGCATTGTAAAGCACAGAGAGGTCTGGTAAAGCATAGGGAAGCATTGTAAAGCACAGAGAGGTCTGGTAAAGCATAGGGAAGCATTGTAAAGCACAGAGAGGTCTGGTAAAGCACAGGGAAGCATTGTAAAGCACAGAGAGGTCTGGTAAAGCATAGGGAAGCATTGTAAAGCACAGAGAGGTATTGTAAAGCATAGGGAAGTATTGTAAAGCACAGAGAGGTCTGGTAAAGCATAGGGAAGCATTGTAAAGCACAGAGAGGTGTGGTAAAGCATAGGGAAGCATTGTAAAGCACAGAGAGGCAAGGTAAAGCATAGGGAAGCATTGTAAAGCACAGAGAGGTCTGGTAAAGCATAGGGAAGCATTGTAAAGCACAGAGAGGCACGGTAAAGCATATTGAAAAAGCATGACACAATGTCCCTTTGAATCTGGGTGCGGACACAGGGTATGATAGCAGAAGTCTTGCGCCTCACCTTAGCGCTGCCCTCCTGAACTCATTCACCACTCTGGGGTAGGGGTTTGAGGGGAGGGGGGAGGAGGAGAAGATCTCCTGCAGACAGCTGTGCCAATGCTGGTCCACTTTACAATCCACCAGGTACTGGGGGGAGAAAACAGAATGCAACTGGACTGTCACTGGGGAAGCGCTGTGTATCAATGAAAACGAGTCAGCATACTGGAAAGTCAGGTTCTGTAGAAACAGATTCAATATGTTAACAGCAGCTTTTTGCCTGATTTTTATTTATTTTTCATTTAGATTTATGGTTTCTAAGTGTTCGCTGGCAGGGTCTAACCAAGCTGAGAGCGTGCTTTCTCTTTGTATGACAGACACAGCGAAGACTGTGCGAGAAATACATTTGATTAGGTAACCAGCGAACACTTAGAAACGCACATTATAGTATATTCTATCATTCTAACCTGAGTTAGTGCTGTGTGCTGTGCAGCCCCAGTCCCTCTCTGACAGGTTTATACAGCGCTCTTCAGTATACCTGTGTTAGTGCTGTGTGCTGTGCAGCCCCAGTCCCTCTCTCTGACAGGTTTATACAGCGCTCTTCAGTATACCTGTGTTAGTGCTGTGTGCTGTGCAGCCCCAGCCCCTCTCTCTGACAGGTTTATACAGCGCTCTTCAGTATACCTGTGTTAGTGTTGTGTGCTGTGCAGCCCCAGTCCCTCTCTCTGACAGGTTTATACAGCGCTCTTCAGTATACCTGTGTTAGTGCTGTGTGCTGTGCAGCCCCAGCCCCTCTCTCTGACAGGTTTATACAGCGCTCTTCACTATACCTGTGTTAGTGCTGTGTGCTGTGCAGCCCCAGTCCCTCTCTCTGACAGGTTTATACAGCGCTCTTCACTATACCTGTGTTAGTGCTGTGTGCTGTGCAGCCCCAGTCCCTCTCTCTGACAGGTTTATACAGCGCTCTTCAGTATACCTGTGTTAGTGCTGTGTGCTGTGCAGCCCCAGCCCCTCTCTCTGACAGGTTTATACAGCGCTCTTCAGTATACCTGTGTTAGTGCTGTGTGCTGTGCAGCCCCAGCCCCTCTCTCTGACAGGTTTATACAGCGCTCTTCAGTATACCTGTGTTAGTGCTGTGTGCTGTGCAGCCCCAGCCCCTCTCTCTGACAGGTTTATACAGCGCTCTTCAGTATACCTGTGTTAGTGCTGTGTGCTGTGCAGCCCCAGTCCCTCTCTCTGACAAGTTTATACAGCGCTCTTCATTATACAGCAGATCCTGGGTGTAGCGCTCCGGATTCCTTCTCTCAGTCTCCTGCTGTCAACGCAAGAACAACACAGTGATATTCCATCGAGAAAACACACACACACACACACACACACACACACACACACACAGAGCACAGTGATATTCCACTGAGAAAACACACACACACACACAGAGCACAGTGATATTCCATTGAGAAAACACACACACACACACACACAGAGCACAGTGATATTCCATTGAGAAAACACACACACACACACACACAGAGCACAGTGATATTCCTTTGAGAAAACACACACACACACACACACACACACACAGAGGACAGTGATATTCCATTGAGAAAACACACACACACCCGATACACACACACACACACACACACACACCCGATACACACACACGCACACACACACAGCACTCACACACACACACACACACACACACCCGATACACACACACACACACAATGCCAAATCAGGTAGACATGTCCCAATAAAGTGGCCATGAAGTATATATTATAAATGACATCTCTTTAAAAAAAAAAACTTTGCTCCACTTTGAATTGTTAAGAAAGAACTGGAGTCAAGCTTGCGAAGGGTTTGTGTTGCTCCTTGCTCAGCATCGCGCCTGCCTGCAGAGAGGGACAGTCTCTGAGGTCGGGGGACGTACCTTCTCCTGCTGCTTGTGTCCCTGCTTCTGGCTGCCTGCTGTCTGGATCGCCAGCTGTTTGATATCTCTGATGACAGGAACCCAGGGGAGGGAGTCCGACACGAACCGAGCCTCCAGCACACTGCTGTAGGAACACCACTAAAGAGACACAATAACCGGGCTTCAGTGCACCAGCCACTCGAAATCTGTGCAGCGGTAATCATAGGGGAGTAAAATGCATTGGGAATCATAGCACAGTAAAATGCATTGGGAATCATAGCACAGTAAAATGCATTGGGACTCATAGCACAGTAAAATGCATTGGGAATCATAGCACAGTAAAATGCATTGGGAATCATAGCACAGTAAAATGCATTGGGAATCATAGCACAGTAAAATGCATTGGGAATCATAGCACAGTAAAATGCATTGGGAATCATAGCACAGTAAAATGCATTGGGAATCAATGATAAACCAGCTTGCTGGAGGTGACTCTGGCACAAGCAGAGTTGCTAAGGTAATGGGTTTACAATGATTGGAGAGATAAGGCATGTGCAGAAATGTAAGGGATGAAAGATTACACAATTAAACACGGTCACCTTGTAAAAGAGATTGGTTAGTGGTCGATTGCACTTGAATGGAGTTCCAGCTGAATAACTCATTTCTATTGATAATTAGTAAGATAACATAAAAAACCGCCTGTAGTCGTGTATGCCCTGAGCCTACTATAGTATAAATACCAGGCAAGGAGGCGACACAGACAGAGAAGCCTCTGATACCTCCAGGGTCATCGTGGCCCATCGGTGTTTGTTGAGCCGAGGCTTATACACGTGGGGGTCTCCGATCACCCTAAAATATCTATCAGGAGATCGTCTCACTCAGCCCAGCAGTCCTGAGACCAGATATTGTATCAAGGTTGAGAAAACGTTCAACTGAAACTATGAGTAAGCAAAAAAGTACACTGAGGAAGGGAATAGCCAAAAACGCTTTACTTGACTTTCCTGTATTTAATTTATTATGGGTGTAAAAACACACTAATGTCAAGATACAGTGTGTACGGTGATACATGTGATGATGAGCTACTTGTATGATGTAAATAAGATAAGAAAGATGGACTACCTTGTTAAAAAGACCAGAAATAAATGAGACAGGGGAGAGTATGTATTCACACACCACCTAGAAAACAACTCATTCTTCAATCAATAACCACTTGATGAAACATAATGAGCTCTGTGTGCTTTTGGTCTTGGTAGAACATATATGGAGCGTTTTGCAGTTGTTGAGTCTATTTTAGGAATAGCGTGGGAGTCTGATGGAGCGTTCTGCAGTTGTTGAGTCTATTTTAGGAATAGCGTGGGAGTCTCACTCTTCTCAGGTCCCGCAGGACGCTCCTGTCAGGTGACTGGGTCAGGCGGTCACACACGGACTCCAGCGATCGCTTCATGATGTCACTGAGGACGAGGGAATCCCGAGAGGAACTGTTCTCCTCATCGCTCAGGAAATCCAGCATCAGCGCCCTCACTCTCTCCAGCAGCGAGCGGAACATCTCTCTATCGACACCCTGTGGAAACAACAGGGAATTGCAATGTGGTGAAGCTGCGAAATCTATTCATTAGTCATTTAGCAGACGCTTTTATCCAAAGCGACTTACAGAGACTTGGGGGAACTATGCTTCGAAGGACGGAGCATAAGGGCTTGAAGCTCACATTGCACCCAGCCCTGGGTTTCAGAGCTCCCCTCGTTCTGGTATAATATTGAAATGATCAGCTGCCAGGCGTTTGAACAATCAGACCCTGCTGTGAATGATCTCACCAAGCATCAATAAGTGACAGCTGTAGGTTTACTAACAGGAGTGGTTCATGCAGCTGTAAGGGTGGGACAGTTTATTTAACATCCAAATCCTGGCTTCTGATCATCTGTATAATATACATAATTACAGTTTTGAAACACAGAACTAGATGCAGGGCTCGTGCGAGTTTCAAGCAATTCACGTTTTGCCTTTTATTAAGTTGCATGCCCGCATGTTTCATCTCAAATTAAAAACACCAGCCCTAGCACTGTCAATCAGGTGTCGGACTACGCCAGGAGGGCAGCGATTCAAAACCTGCAAAGAGCTGAAACGGTTCTGGCTGCATGCCCATTCTTCAGTGATTACAGCCTCTGAAACATTCAGCACAGTTATACTGGGGAGTGGAGATCTCAGACCAGCCCACAGAGGGAGTCCTCCCTTTTGATGCTGTGGCATCAGAAAGGCAAACATGGAAGCCTCTGCTGTGTCAGGCATGATTATACAAATTCATTTTATAAATATGTATCCTACAGAAATACATCCACATTCGCCCATCAGTCGTTCACGCATATATATCTATTTTTATCTCATATGTCATACTATTGAATTGCAGTGGAGAGTTACATGCATGGAATAGCCCACCATGTGAAGCAGTAGGATCTAAAACACTGGGAACATTTAAATAAAGACCAGAGTCTGTGCTTTTAAATGAGATCCCCCCAGTAGAGGAGAATGGTGCGCTAACAAGGGATGAGTCTCAAGGGACTGAACGGCCTTTTCTCATTCTTTTATGTTCTTATGCATGAGATCTGTGATTATGGGGACCCGCAGGATGAGGGGTTCAGCACACGGCTCTCCTGCCCCTCACCTCCCTCCTCCCTGCCTGCAGCACGGTGCTCAGTGTGTGGGTGAGACTGCGGAGAGCTCCCAGCTGAGCCGCCGAGCTTCGGAGGAACCTGTAGATCTGCTCCAGCGGCTGTGGGAGAGGGAGAGAGAGAGAGAGAGAGAGAGAGAGAGAGAGAGAGAGAGAGAGAGACTTTATTAGGAACCTGGAGGACACCACCTGGTTTATTTCACAACAGAACAGAAACGTTTCATGAAACTTTAGAGAGAGGGTGCGATGCAGAACAAGCAGGGCCTGGACTGGGCAGCACTCTCCTCTTTTTATTTCTCTTTCTCTCTTTTTATTTTTCTCCTCAGGTTGTGATAAGCTGAGCAGTGTGAAGCCTGCACTGTATTCCTTTAGATGCGATTTGGTTAGCTCACAGGAAGCTCAGTGGAAGAACCCCAACGCCTGACCCTGCCACTGCTGCACAGCTTAGCTTCGGACCAGATCTCAGCGCAGCCCCACAGCGTCTCACCTGCTCCCCGGTCTCGGGGTCTCCCGGCTCCAGCAGAAGCAGCAGGGCGCAGAGGTGGGCGCTCTCGAAGGGCTCCTGGCTGAGGCTCAGGGATGCGATCTTCCGAAGCAGGGCCTCTCGTATGGGAGCCAGCACACGATCCCAATCGGAGGAGAGGGGTCTGCCTTTCACCCCCACACACTCCCCTGCTGGAACACAGAGACACCCACACTGCTCGCTCAGCCCCTTAGAACATAGTAAAAGCACATAGTAATAAAGCACAGTGAAAGCATGGGAAAGCATGAGGAGGCATTGTAAAGCACTGAGAGGTCTGGTAAAGCATAGGGAAGCATTGTAAAGCACAGAGAGGTCTGGTAAAGCATATTAAGAAATATGGCAAGCCAGGGTAAACTATGGTACATACACAGTGTAACTATGGGAAAAGCATGAGAAAGTTGCAACATTACGGTGAAAATTTACCATGGTAAACTTAGAAAGGGCAGCTCGGCTACAGCGATGTTATGTACACCTCTGCTTCATTTCCATCTGCACCGTGAAACCAGTGTGTGAAACTCAGTCTCATCTCGTTCCCAGTATCAGACTGGGGCTGCAGCCGGTCCCACCAGCAGTCCACCATGCTTTTGTACGACCGCTATTTATAAATTAATTCTCCAAACTCCATTACTTCAGTCAGATTTTAAACCCTTCTCTCACGTCCTTCTCATCGGACGCTCATCAGGTAACTTCACCCATCAGTGTGGAGAGATGCAGTTCTGCAGCCTGCAATACTAACTGGAGCTGAGAGACACACACACACACACACACACACACAGACACACACACACACACACACACACACACACACACAGAGACACACACATACACACACACACACAGACACAGACACACACACACACACACACACACAGACACACACACACACACACAGACACACACACACACACAGATACACACACACACAGGCAGACACACAGACAGACAGACAGACAGACACACAGACACACACACACACACAGACACACACACACACACACATAGACACACACACACACAGACACACACACACACATAGACACACACACAGACACACACACACACACACATAGACACACACACAGACAGACACACACACAGACACACAGACAGACACACACACACACAGACAAACACACAGACAGACAGGCAGACAGACACAGACACACACACAGACAGACACACACAGACACAGACAGACACACAGAGACAGACAGATATAGACAGACAGACACACAGACAGGTAGGCAGGCAGACAGACGGACACACAGACGGCCACACAGACAGACAGGCAGACAGACAGACAGGCTGACAGACAGATGCACAGACAGACACACACACAGACTCACAGACAGACAGACAAAGTCCCGATTGTAATGGATTTGATCTCAGATCTGCTGCTGATGAAAATGAACGAGCCTGATTTCAAATTGCTTGCAAGTCCAGCAGCTCTACCCTGGACTCTGGTTAGTCTCTGGTTTCAGCAGCAGCTCTACCTTGGACTCTGGTTAGTCTCTGGTTTCAGCAGCAGCTCTACCTTGGACTCTGGTTAGTCTCTGGTTTCAGCAGCAGCTCTACCCTGGACTCTGGTTAGTCTCTGGTTTCAGCAGCAGCTCTACCCTGGACTCTGGTTAGTCTCTGGTTTCAGCAGCAGCTCTACCCTGGACTCTGGTTAGTCTCTGGTTTCAGCAGCAGCTCTACCCTGGGCTCTGGTTAGTCTCTGGTTTCAGCAGCAGCTCTACCCTGGACTCTGGTTAGTCTCTGGTTTCAGCAGCAGCTCTACCCTGGACTCTGGTTAGTCTCTGGTTTCAGCAGCAGCTCTACCCTGGACTCTGGTTAGTCTCTGGTTTCAGCAGCAGCTCTACCCTGGGCTCTGGTTAGTCTCTGGTTTCAGCAGCAGTCTCACCCTGTGCTGGTGGCTTCTGTCTCGTGTCCGACTCCCTCGGCAGGAATATCCCCACGTAGGCCTCGGCGTGGGCGCGGCGCAGGAACACGCTGGAGGAGAGGTGGATCATGGGACACGGAGAGAAATCCAACACCCTGTGCCACACAGCAAACAGCACTGCATTAGAGAACACAGCGCACAGCAAACTGCACTGCATTAGAGAACACAGCGCACAGCAAACAGCACTGCATTAGAGAACACAGCGCACAGCAAACAGCACTGCATTAGAGAACACAGCGCACAGCAAACAGCACTGCATTAGAGAACACAGCGCACAGCAAACAGCACTGCATCAGAGAACACAGCGCACAGCAAACAGCACTGCATTAGAGAACACAGCGCTGACGAACGCGTCTTATCACTGCCCTCTGACTTGCCAAATGCATCCTTACTGGAATGAGTTTCAACAAAACTTCAGATCAGAACGGTTCATATCTGAGGTTGCTTTTAGCCGTAGGGTCGACTCATTGCTGACTTGAGCAATTTATGCTTAATGTTTTTCTGATTGATTATGGAATTTCTATTTTTATTTTAATACTCCGTATTTCTTGTGTTTGATGTTGTTTGCTGTGGTGGTGTGAGCCTCTTGCCAGGTTTTGACTGATTGATTGATTGATTGACTGATTGATCGATTGATGGATTGATTGTGTTTGGTGCTCGGGAATCCCCTTTGGGATTAATATCATACTTGATTCTGCAAACCCAGGGCTAGTGTGAGTCTCTATCCCTGGATAGCTCTCCCTTGCCTTACCTCTCCCCTCTGGAGTGCTCTGCGGTCTGGATGACACTCAGGCTGTACAGCTTGGCCCCTCCCTGGAATCGTGTCCCTGGGGGGTCCAGCCTCCACACACACTGCGCTCGCACAGGGAGGCGTGTCTGCAGGGCCCCCCGCACGCTGCACACGAACGCCCCGCCCCGGGCTGTCACCTCCTCCTGGGGAGCACAAGGGGAGGCAGCGTCTGAGTCCAGCAGCTTTTATTATTATTAGTTTATTTGGTAGACGTCTTTATCCAAAGCGAGTTGCAGGTGTTACAGGGCAATGCAAGATTACAGTGCAAAAACAACAGGCGATTTAGGATTAAGACAATTTGTATCTACGATAGTAGTGCAACAGTGCAAGGATAGTGCATCAGCTGAGGATCCAGGAGGTTAGACAAGCCTAATGTGCCTTGCAGATAGGGTGAGAGTGTATTTAGCCGAGAGCAAAGATAATTGAAGGCTTAACTGATGAAACCCTAGCTAATACTACAAGAGCCATACGGACCAGAGAACACAGCAATTAAATAGACTCAGGACAGGGTTACCTAGTCATGTTGCTGAAGGAGACTCTTCTTCACACAGAGAGTGGGGAGGGGATGGAATGGGTTACCTAGTCATGTTGCTGAAGGAGACTCTTCTTCACACAGAGAGTGGGGAGGGGATGGAATGGGTTACCTAGTCATGTTGCTGAAGGAGACTCTTCTTCACACAGAGAGTGGGGAGGGGATGGAATGGGTTACCTAGTCATGTTGCTGAAGGAGACTCTTCTTCACACAGAGAGTGGTGAGGGAACGGAATGGGTTACCTAGTCATGTTGCTGAAGGAGACTTTTCTTCACACAGAGAGTGGGGAGGGGATGGAATGGGTTACCTAGTCATGTTGTTGATGCTGAATCACTGGGATCCTTTAAGACCCGACTTGACTGAAGTTTTGAGATCAATCAGCTACCAGGAACCGGACGAGCTCTGATGCTCTGAATGGCCTCCTCTTGTAAATTCGTTTTTTTTTTTGTAATGTTTAATAACTGAAAGGCTTACCTTGCTGAATACCTCGCTTCCTCCTGCTGTATCTGTTGGAACAATTACTCTAGAAAACAGAAAGGAGCAGTGAGATGAAGGCCCAGTGTGTGGAGCAGCACACAGGACACGAGAAAACACGCTTCAACATGTTTGTACTTCAATCTGATTCAGGAAACACTCCAAACAGCACACGATCAGTCCCCTCAATGCAGTTCAAAAAGTCTGCGTTCATATCAAATAATACCTCTGCAGGGTTTCCACCTGTAGAAGCGGCCAGCTTAGCTTAGTTACAGCACATGATCAGTGAGTTCTGTGCTCAGAGAAATTCCCTCTTGCAACCTGATTCTCAAAGTAGAAACCAGATCTACTCTAGGAAGTTTTCCCTGTTTCTGGGTTGAAGGAAAATACATCGGAGTTGTTTTTGGATTTTCATCACTAATTGTTTTAAAATAATAATTCAGTGGCACTGATGGTCCCTGTATCTTATCCACACACTACCTAAACAATACGCGATCAATACGTGTTAAAATCATGTGACTGCCGGTCACGTCATTCAAAACATGAAGATGGCGCCTTATAGATAGATCATGTGAACAGGGGCTAAAATGCTTGACCACCTTAAATTAGTTTCTCATCTCAATCGTAATGTGAAATAACAGAAAAAATAATAACCAAAAAGCCATGGAGCTGAATGCCAGCTGACCTTGACCTTCCGACCCTTGACCGCTGACCTGAGCAGGCGATGGCGTCCTTGCTGGCTGGCGCGGATGACATCACTGCGGACGCAGTCTGCGTACAGCTCCGCAGCGCGCTGGGGGTCGGGCCCCGCGATGATGTAAATCTGTAGCAGCTCCAGGGGGGGCTGGGCAGGGTAGAGGGTACGTGTGAACACACAGGGGCCGCTGAGAGCCGCGAGAACCTGGACCTGAAACACAGCAACGAACAGACACCGTCTTCTGTACGGGGATGGGGAGAAGGCTCCCACTGCACTACAGTCTGATCCACTCCTGGTTTTACTGTAATATTAAGACACACCTGAGCTTGTTACCTACACACTGTGGCTAATCAAGATCATAATAACTTGTAGATGAAACTCCCACGTTATCCTGCGCTCGTCTTGTGGTCATTCTTCTGCTTACTGTGTACGGGCTGCTGTGATTCAGACTGGCAAGGGGAGGGGTCACGTCCTCGACCAGCCAATCAAACTGCTCGATTTGCTCTGGGTCGACGGCGCGGAGAATGCTGGGATGGCCCCAGACATGAGAGCAGCCCATCGCTCCTATAAAACAAGTTAATTAACAACATAACACAGAGGCCATTCTTTTCAAAGCGCTTCCTCCAGCCTTTAATTCACTCCTAGTTTTTTTTTTTTTTAAAGGAGAAAATAATCATGTTTATTAAATCTTACACATCGAGAAACGCTTTGATAACGCTGGAGGAAACTCTGAATTATATACCACTTCGTGGTTTGGGTCTAGTTTTGTAAAATCAACAGGCGTTGAGTTACAGACTGCAGTAAACGGTTTGAAAATCTGGCACCCGCGGACTCCAAAGAGGGCACCAGGGTTATTAATCGATCAATGAATGTTTAACTCAGACCTAAGCAGTGGCAGCCCGATGGATTTGAAACAGGATCTGATACTGCACAGTGCAGTGGTTCTGTGCAGCCTCTGGTCCAGGTATGACAGCAGACTATGTACCTGAGCTACTATGAAACCGATGCCAGCCTCGTACCATTGCCTCTGTAGTGCCAAACTACTGGCAATATCAGGGACCCAGATTCAATTATTAATGATCTTATATCACATTATTTTTACATACAATTACATTGTTTTTTACACATACAATTACCCATTTATACAGTTGGGTTTTTACTGGAGCAATCTAGGTAAAGTACCTTGCTCAAGGGTACAGCAGCAGTGTCCCCCACCTGGGATTGAACCCATGACCCTCCGGTCAAGAGTCCAAAGCCCTAACCACTACTCCACACTGCTGCCCTTCACACTGATGAGAGGTGAGATCATTCACAGCAGGGTCTGGTTGTTCAAATGCCTGGCAGCTGATCATTTCAATATTATATCTGAATGAGGGGAGCTCTCAAACCCAGGGCTGGGTGCAGGGATTGTGCTATTAACCTGTTCCATCTGGACTGACCTGCAATATATCTGACTGCAGTGGGTGAGGTCTGGAAGCTGACGTCCGACAGGAATTTCTCAGCCGTGGTCGACTCGGCCAGCCTGTACCTGCGGAACGAGGTCAGAGGGTGATGTGGAAAAGATAACCCTGTAAGGTACAAGGGACACGCGTGTCCCATCTTCTACTCTCATGTTCCTGCGTTACCTCTCAGCCTGCTCCCTGGCCGTTGATGAAGGCTGGGTAAGGGTTCCAGGGGCTCTGGGGCCCCCCGAGAGTCTCCACGCACAGCTCCTCCACAAAGCTCTGCAGCCCAGTCCTCTCCAGGAACTTCCACAGGACATTCAAATCCCGAGCAGCCCCGGGATCGCTCGACAGGGGCGCCAGAGGCCTGTCCCAAGCCCCTGACATGACTCCCTAGAATAGACACGAAAGAGATCCCATTTTAAAAGAGAACTTCAACGATCTGAGTTCAAACGGGAGACTACTCCTGTAAAAAGAGGATGGTCATAGAGGCCTGTAGTTGAGGATAGCTGTTTAACCCAGCGGAGCCCCCAAAGTGGTCTCCTACATATCGCAGCAGTGTGGAGTAGTGGTTAGGGCTCTGGACTCCTGACCGGAGGGTCGTGGGTTCAATCCCAGGTGGGGGACACTGCTGCTGTACCCTTGAGCAAGGTACTTTACCGAGATTGCTCCAGTAAAAACCCAACTGTATAAATGGGTAATTGTATATAAAAATAATGTGATATCTTGTAACAATTGTAAGTCGCCCTGGATAAGGGCGTCTGCTAAGAAATAAATAATAAAATAACCACAGCGCTCTGTGAACGTTCACAGAGTATTCTTTAGAAATGAAAGAATGTTTAGAAATGAAAGAATGTTTAAACCTGCATTTAACAGCCAATCACAATCAAGAGACACTGGAACAGTGTGATTAGCTGGGTCACTCTGTCACCGAGTTTGAGCGAACGCAAGACAGACTCCAGAACGAGACTCCATAACAATACTATTCACTGGAGCTGTGGATCTGAGAAAGGCGATCCTTTGTTTGTTTTTTGCATGTAATGGAGTTGCAGGAAACTACCGGATTACTGGACCAAAATAATATTTAAAATCTTAAGGGATTTTTCCACTCTCAAAGTTAGCAAACCACAGTGCCAAATTATTACTCATGAAACACCTTAAAGCTCAATATTATATACATACTTAATACTTTACAGGAAGGACACGGTGCCCCTGAGCAATGGGGAGAAACTGATCTTAATTTGGACAGAATATGCAATAATAAAATATTCAAATAAACATGGATTTGAGCCTCCTCTTACTTTAGAGGGGATGGGGTTTGTTTTGTTAGTATTCTCATAGGCACTCTGCATAGTGAGACATGAGAGACCCAACTGCATTTTTGTTTCATTTCATAGCGTTGCATGTATTTCAGCTTTATCTGAACTGCTCGATATTTGTTAAACTTTATGAAGTGCGCGTTGCTTGTACATTGGAAGATGAACTGAAAAAGCGTTCTTGTTGTTTTGGAAACCAATACAATGTTAAATAAAAAAACGGTGAAACGTTTGGGCAAAATTCTACACGTTTAACACCTGAGTAAACGTTAACCTGACTTTACACATGAACTGCTCCAGAATCGCATGTTCTTCTTATTTCAATCGGATGAATGTCTCCACGGTTTCTACTAAAGCCACGATAGGAGATGCGATTTTTTAAACATATGTAAAAAAAAAAAAAAAAAAAAGGACAAATTTCAAAAATGAAGTATTTCCAAAAATATGCCATACCTGCATCTTAAATCTTAATTAATTCAGACTTTTTAAACAACGACGATACCGACAGCTGTACAATATGAATTGTAATTCTTTTAAATTTTTGTTTTTCTTTATATACTTTTGAAGAAATGGGTTTTAAATTTATTTTTAAAATTCACTGGAAGTATTAAAAGACAAAAAATAAAGAAATAATATAACCATTATTAACCAACTGCCCCGCGTTACACAATAATACGTAAAAACGGTAAACTCGTAAGCGTATATCACGTGAAAGCGAAACTGAAGGAAACTTACCACGCAATGTTACCACAGTATTTTTATAATGCTGGTTAATATCAGGTAATAATATCCACACAAAGTCATTATATATATATATATATATATAAATGAGTGTTTTGTACCTTTCTGTTGAACTTTTCAAGTCTCTACGCGACGATGGGGAGGTGGGTATGTCTCCCTAGCAACGCTTCTACACAGCTGTGTGTAAACAGGAAGTTTGTGTTAGATTAGGGTTTGAGTCTAGTTTCTATAAGAAACAAACAATCATTTTAGCGTGAACCCGACGTTTACGCTGCTCTGACGGGAATTGGGATGATTTGTCAGTAAATAACCCTGTCTGGAGTACAGTTATGCTGATGTCAGTATCGTTTAACTCGCTGTCAGCCGCCAGGAGATCCGTTACTAGGGTCAGGACTCGACCAGTTGCCAAGTCCGCTTTTAATAAGCGGAACTGGGCTTGTTTTTTTAATTAGAATCCTATTCCTACCAGTTCAACTAAGAAAAATAAATAAATAAATAAATAAATAGAACTACTGAAACAAACTAGAACTAACTCAGAGCTCCCCTCGTTCACTATACTATTCGTATAAACACCGCCACTGCCCTCCCTCTTAAATGAGTTTGGGCTTATTTTGGGCTTGTTTTGAAAGGCAGTGCCGCTTTTATTTTTTCTCCTGAGACTTGGCAACACTTGCCACCAGCTTTGCAACACTCCCATGCCGTAGCTGTCTCTGACCAGGGGTGCGTCTCCTCGTAACGGTTGTATTTGTAAAATCCCATCATATTCTTTCGATGCTTCTGCGCCAAACGCACCGTGAGAATTCAACCTGTTCACAGCCTCACAAGCATCCTTTGGGCGTCAAGTATCACTCGACGGTATAATTGAAAAATTTGAATCCTTCCGAAACGAATTGCCTTTTTTTTTTGTATAAATGATTCCTTGCGTGTTTAAAATAACTGAAGACATTGAACAAAGATTTGAAATTGAGTTTTAATATTTCTTACTAAAAAAACAAACAAACAAAAAAAACCAGAACAAGCCTAGCTGTACAAAAATCCCTTATAAAGGTTTCCCGCAGTAAAAGCACAGCAAATTGTAATAAAGTATGGTAAAGCATAGGGAAGCATGGTAAAGCACAGAGAGGTCTGGTAAAGCATAGGGAAGCATTGTAAAGCACAGAGAGGTCTGGTAAAGCATAGGGAAGCATGGTAAAGCACAGAGAGGTCTGGTAAAGCATAGGGAAGCATTGTAAAGCACAGAGAGGTCTGGTAAAGCATAGGGAAGCATTGTGAAGCACAGAGAGGTATGGTAAAGCATAGGGAAGCATTGTGAAGCACAGAGAGGTATGGTAAAGCATAGGGAAGCATTGTAAAGCACAGAGATGTATAGTAAAGCATAGGGAAGCATTGTAAAGCACAGAGAGGTATGGTAAAGCATAGGTAAGCATTGTAAAGCACAGAGAGGTCTGGTAAAGCATAGGGAAGCATTGTAAAACACAGAGAGGTGTGGTAAAGCATAGGGAAGCATTGTAAAGCACAGAGAGGTCTGGTAAAGCATAGGGAAGCATTGTAAAGCACAGAGAGGTCTGGTAAAGCATAGGGAAGCATTGTAAAGCACATAGAAGTCTGGTAAAGCATAGGGAAGCATTGTAAAGCACAGAGAGGTCTGGTAAAGCATAGGGCAGCATTGTAAAGCACAGAGAGGTGTGGTAAAGCATAGGGAAGCATTGTAAAGCACAGAGAGGTCTGGTAAAGCATAGAGAAGCATTGTAAAGCACATAGAAGTCTGGTAAAGCATAGGGAAGCATTGTAAAGCACAGAGAGGTGTGGTAAAGCATAGGGAAGCATTGTGAAGCAGAGAGGTCTGGTAAAGCATAGGGAAGCATTGTAAAGCACAGAGAGGTCTGGTAAAGCATAGAGAAGCATTGTAAAGCACATAGAAGTCTGGTAAAGCATAGGGAAGCATTGTAAAGCACAGAGAGGTCTGGTAAAGCATAGGGAAGCATTGTGAAGCACAGAGAGGTCTGGTAAAGCATAGGGAAGCATTGTAAAGCACAGAGAGGTGTGGTAAAGCATAGGGAAGCATTGTAAAGCACAGAGAGGTGTGGTAAAGCATAGGGAAGCATTGTAAAGCACAGAGAGGTGTGGTAAAGCATAGGGAAGCATTGTAAAGCACAGAGAGGTCTGGTAAAGCATAGGGAAGCATTGTAAAGCACAGAGAGGTGTGGTAAAGCATAGGGAAGCATTGTAAAGCACAGAGAGGTCTGGTAAAGCATAGGGAAACATTGTAAAGCACAGAGAGGTGTGGTAAAGCATAGGGAAGCATTGTAAAGCACAGAGAGGTCTGGTAAAGCATAGGGAAACATTGTAAAGCACAGAGAGGTCTGGTAAAGCATAGGGAAGCATTGTAAAGCACAGAGAGGTCTGGTAAAGCATAGGGAAGCATTGTAAAGCCTGTGCTTTAACACTATGGTAACACTATGGTAAATGCATATTATAACCATAGGAAAGCTGTAAAATGACTGTGCAGATTTACTGTGAGGAGCTTTAATCAGGCATGCCAGCAGGGTCGGGTCAGCAGCTGCTCTGAATTCCAGTTCCTTTTTAAAATGGATTGCAATTGGAATTGATGTGTGTGTGTGTGTGTGTGTGTGTGTGTGTGTGTGAGTGTGTGTGTGTGTGTGTGTGTGTGTGTGAGTGTGTGTGTGTGTGTATGTGTGTGTGAGTGTGTGTGTATGTATAATTTTGCACGCCCAATTTTTCAGTTTTTTATTTGTTAAAAAAGTTTGAAATATCCAATAAATTTCGTTCCACTTCATGATTGTGTCCCACTTGTTGTTGATTCTTCACAAAAAATTACAGTTTCATATCTTTATGTTTGAAGCCTGAAATGTGGCAAAAGGTCGCAAAGTTCAAGGGGGCCGAATACTTTCGCAAGGCACTGTATGTGTGTGTCTATGTGTGTGTGTGTGTCTGTGTGTGTGTCTGTGTGTGTGTGTCAGTGTGTGTGTCAGTGTGTGTGTATGTATGTGTGTGTGTGTACGTGTACGTGTACGTGTGTGTGCGTGTGCGCGCGCGCGCGTGTGTGTGTGTGTGTGCTCTCTTGATGGTGTCTCAGTGTATTGTAAACCTCCAGGAACATCACACGACTCAATAAGTTCAAGAGTGCCAGGAGAAAAGTTTGGGAAACACTGCAGTTAGCAAAAGAGATATGCATATATATATATATATATATATATATATATAATGCAAGTTCATTTTATAAATATGTATACTATAGAAATATGTACATATTCACACATACAAGAGATATATATATATATATATAATATAATATAATATAATATAATATGTATGTATCTATATATATAATATGCATGTGAATCCACAGTGAGTTTTAGTAAGCTGGCCTTACAGTGGTGCTGGGGTCACGTGTCACATCACGGGATCAGCTGGCTTTGCATCCCTCATGCAGGTCCAGTCAGTGCAGCTTCTACTGCGCAAGCGTTCTTGGAGAGATTGCATACACATATGCGCTGTTAAAAAAAAAAATCATAAGAAAAAAAAGTTCACCACGTTTCTTGGACCTGAGCTGCACTCCAAACGCGTGATTGGCTCGTGTCAGGAAGGGTTACGCCCATTTCATCAGCTCCCTGCCTAGCCCCACCCACCACTTCCTCTTTTCCACAGGAAACAGATTGATGGGCTGGGGTGGTAAAGTTGCTGTCTGTAGCTCGAGGCACTTTCTGCACGCCTGCAGGTCTCCAGTTCTGCACACTCGCTTTCTGCACAAGGCGTGCTCACGACGCGAGCTGTGTGCAGCTTTTGCTGTCAGCTTTAAGTAGATCCGCATATTTACTGACGTTAAAACAAAGTATAGAAGGAATGCACTTGTCAAAAAAACAACAGTTTCGACTGCTGTCAGATAACAAAAAAACAAAACGAATATTTTCCATTACAAATCAGCCAATCACAGTGAACTATTTGCCAAAATTCCAGGTCATCTTGTCTCGTGTACAGATGCCACGCTCCACGCGCTCCACGCGTACTTCCACTGAAATACACACGCATACCGGTGAGAATTTATTATTAACAACATTGCAGGAATACAAAAGAAATTAATGAAATCGCTACCATCTGAACACGGCAAGATGCCTTCCCTCATGCACGCTACAATATTAATAAATCATGCATTTTATTTGATAATGGTGCTCTAGTGTTTGTGACTGTACGGTTTCGTAACACTGCTGTTTGTGCACTAGATTTAAAAACTGCATGGCAACGGTATTAATGTTCTAAACTGTCGTTTATACGGTACTAGCTTATTCCATCCACTTGCAACTGCATTACTTTCCATTTCAATCAAAACAGCTGCATGCATTTGAAATATCGCGAGTTTTCTTTGAGCTGACACGATTATTCCAGTAAATCTCTTACAAGGGTCATTCTACAGAAATGGGACAAACTGTGTCCCCACCTCAAAGTAAAGTGTATTTAAATATTTGCAATACACATATTTTTTTTTTTTTGCTGTTGTCATTAACATTTAGCAAATATGCATAATTATTTGTATTATTATTTGTTTATTTAGCAGACGCCTTTATCCAAGGCGACTTACAGAGTCACTTACAACTACGTCTCACCCGAAAGACGGAGCACAAGGAGGTTAAGTGACTTGCTCAGGGTCACACAATGAGTCAGTGGCTGAGGTGGGATTCGAATCAGGGACCTCCTGGTTACAAGCCCTTTTCTTTAACCACTGGACCACACAGCCTCCTATATGTAATATTATCAGCTCATGCTTTCTCATCACAACAAATATATTTTATGGAATCATTTTAAAACATGACAATTTTTTTTTTTAAAAAGGAATGTTGTATCCTAGTGCAATGTTGAACTAGCATTTTAAAATATGTGTTCTATTTTTGAATAAAAAGCCATTGAAAAACAGTAATGACACTTTATAGAAATGCTTTATACTAAAGTATTGTTAAATATAAATTAATTCATCGGTATGTCACAAAAGCATTTTCTTCAAATGCAGAATGACTAGGGGGGAGGGGCATTCGTTCCCTTTAAGTCCACTCCCACCTGCATTGCAAGAAAATGGATTATATTAATAATAATGAATATATAATATAAATATTTTGCTGTATTTAGCAATGCCTCTACATACTGGACGCGATGCGACAAGCAAATGTGTTGCACCACAACAAAAAAAAAAACTTTTCTTTTCCATGTGCCAAGAGGTCTTTGCTGCCCTTCCTCTAGCATATGGTAACCAGTGGAGCACCACAGGGATCAGTATTAGGTCCTCTGCTATTCCTAATCTACATTCATGACTTAGATTCTGGTATAGTAAGCAAACTCGTTAAATTTGCAGACGACACAAAAATAGGAGGAGTGGCAAACACTGTTACAGCAGCAAAGGTCATTCAAAATTATTATTATTATTATTATTTATTTCTTAGCAGACGCCCTTATCCAGGGCGACTTACAATCGTAAGCAAATACATTTCAAGTGTTAGAATACAAGTAATACAATAAGAGCAAGAAATACAATAACTTTTGTTCAAGCAAAGTACAAGTGTGACAAACCACAATTCAATAATACAGCAGATAACAGTGATAGTTACATCAGGATATGATTAAATAGTGATAGTTACATCAGGATATGATTAAATACAAAGTACTACAGGTTAAACACTTGGCAGATTACAGTATTCTGAAGTACAGGATTAAATGCAGTAAAATAGGGGGCAGATAAGAGCAAAATAAAGCACATTTACATAAAGGGTGATAGTGTCCCAGGATACAAACAGAGGAGTTCTACAGGTGCTGTTTGAAGAGGTGAGTCTTAAGGAGGTGCCGGAATGTGATCAGGGACTGGGCAGTCCTGACATCTGTAGGAAGGTCATTCCACCACTGCGGAGCAAGGGTGGAGAAGGAGCGGGCTTTGGAGGCAGGGGAGCGTAGCGGAGGTAGAGCTAGTCTTCTAGTGCAGGCGGAGCGGAGAGGTCGAGTGGGGGTGTAGGGAGAGATGAGTGTCTGGAGGTAGCTGGGTGCAGTCTGGTCAAGACATCTGTAGGCGAGTACAAGAGTCTTGAACTGGATGCGAGCGGTGATCGGGAGCCAGTGGAGTGAGCAGAGTAGTGGAGTAGCGTGGGCGAAGCGAGGCAGAGAGAACACCAGGCGGGCAGCAGAGTTCTGGATGAGCTGGAGCGGACGGGTGGCGGACGCAGGGAGGCCAGCCAGGAGGGAGTTGCAGTAGTCTAGGCGGGAGAGTACCAGGGCCTGGACCAGGAGCTGGTTAGCATAGTTGGTGAGGAAGGGTCGGATTCTTCGGATGTTGCTCAAAATGATCTAGACAGCATTCAGAACTGGGCAGACACATGGCAAACTAAATTTAATAGAGGAAAGTGTAAAGTATTGCATGCAGGGAATAAAAATGTGCATTATAAATATCATGTGGGAGATAATGATATTGAAGAAGGAATCTAGGAAAAAGACCTAGGAGTTTATGTTGACTCAGAAATGTCTTCATCTAGACAATGTGGGGAAGCTATAAAAAAGGCTACAAGATGTTCGGATATATTGTGAGAAGTGTTGAATTTAAATCAAGGGAAGTAATGTTAAAACTCTACAATGCATTAGTAAGACCTCACCTAGAATACTGTGTTCAGTTCTGGTCACCTTGTTACAAAAAGGATATTGCTGCTCTAGAAAGAGTGCAAAAAAGAGCGACCAGAATTATCCTGGGTTTAAAAGGCATGTCGTATGCAGACAGGCTAAAAGAATTGAATCTATTCAGTCTTGAACAAAGAAGACTACGCGGTGATCTGATTCAAGCATTCAAAATCCTAAAAGGTATTGAATATGTGACCTGTGTCAAAGTGCCAAAACTAAGTTTAACTTTAATTTTATTAGTCCATAAATATGAAAATCAAAGACTGTTGGATTTTTTTCAGGTGGAAAACAAGGAAAGTTGTATGCATTGTACTTATTGAAAGTACTCATGACTTTAAGGCAATGTGGCATTTTACTCAACCAAAAAAACATTTCACTCACGCAGGGTCTAAACTAGGGAGTAAATTACTGAACGAACGAGAACCTTATCTGGAGCGCTGGCCGTGATGACATAGTAATGTCATGATTGTATCGTGACACACAGGTCGCAGTGCGAGGTGTATCACAATATGATGATCCAGACTGGTCACTTGCACCTGTATAATGCACAGAAAGATCAAACAGTCATTTAATGAGAGGAAAAATATAGGAAAAATGTGTTCAAGAGAAAATCCATCTCATACACCCTGGCCAAAGGTTTTGCGTCACCCTATAGAATTAACCAATTGTGCTTCGTAAAGTCGAGTGAAACCTGCTGAATAATCTTACCTTAACACAAAAACGGACTAAAATGTGACATTTCAATATCGAACATGAAATACTGTACTACCATGATGGCTTCCTTCCGGTAGACTTTCGCAATATCGTTTTGTAATTTATTTGATGTTAAATCAAAGATCTAAATTATATTCATATAGTTTTTTAATTATGTTGCAATCCTAAAATTCTAGGTGATGCAAAACTTTGGGCCAGAGCTGTAGACTTTTGTTAACAAAATGAAAAATAAAATTTGAATAAACAAGAGATAGAGAAAGTGTGCCTGTCTTTACTGAAGACAGACAAGCTCCCCTTATCTGTCCCAGCCTGGTGAAGGTATGGGATGAGCCCTGCCTATCTTCTGCAGGACACTCAAGTTGCCATAGGGGTCAGAGAGATAGTAAACGACACTGCTCTTAATCTCCCATTTCACACACTCCTTCCTAGAAAACACTTTTCATTACAAAAAAACCCCAGCAGCAAGCTCAGAACGTGCATGCAAAAACAGCAGAGCCCAGGGCAGCTACGAGGGGTTCATATTTTGACACAGAAGGCTCTATTCTGGAGAGTGTAGATCTGCAGAAGGCTTTCGTTGGGTGTCTCCTGTGCTTTATGAGTTATAGCTACTGTATTGCATTCGTAATTTGGTGACTCATGTATAACCCTGTTTCAAATATAAGGACAATACAGCTCTGGTTTGTGATGCAAGGAGAAAGGGGGCTCCCTCCAGTCCAGGGCAGGCTTGAGGCATGGAGACTGAACTGCTCCCTCCCTCACCCCCTAAGAGAAAGGGTGCTCCCTCCAGGCCAGGGCAGGCTTGAGGCATGGAGACTGAACTGCTCCCTCCCTCACCCCCTAAGAGAAAGGGTGCTCCCTCCAGTCCAGGGCAGGCTTGAGGCATGGAGACTGAACTGCTCCCTACCTCCCTCACCCCCTAAGAGAAAGGGTGCTCCCTCCAGGCCAGGGCAGGCTTGAGGCATGGAGACTGAACTGCTCCCTACCTCCCTCACCCCCTAAGAGAAAGGGTGCTCCCTCCAGTCCAGGGCAGGCTTGAGGCATGGAGACTGAACTGCTCCCTCCCTCACCCCCTAAGAGAAAGGGTGCTCCCTCCAGGCCAGGGCAGGCTTGAGGTATGGAGACTGAACTGCTCCCTACCTCCCTCACCCCCTAAGAGAAAGGGTGCTCCCTCCAGGCCAGGGCAGGCTTGAGGCATGGAGACTGAACTGCTCCCTCCCTCACCCCACTAAGATAAAGGGTGCTCCCTCCAGTCCAGGGCAAGCTTGAGGCACGGAGACTGAACTGCTTCCTCCCTCACCCCACTAAGATAAAGGGTGCTCCCTCCAGTCCAGGGCAAGCTTGAGGCACGGAGACTGAACTGCTCCCTCCCTCACCCCCTAAGAGAAAGGGTGCTCCCTCCAGTCCAGGGCAGGCTTGAGGCATGGAGACTGAACTGCTCCCTCCCTCACCCCACTAAGAGAAAGGGCGCTCCCTCCACCCACTCGATAATGGGCGGGGCAGAATTTGAAGTGTCTCAAAGTTCTGAACAGTGTCACAGGGAGGGAGGGAGGGAATGGAAGCTAAGCATTTAGAGCAGTGAAACTTGAAGTCATTGGAAGTGTCTGTAGTACCAGGACAGACTCAAGAGAATATCGTGACACAGCTGAAAGGCTGCGAGGATGGCACTCACACAAGCTGCGCTGCCCTCCTTCAGGAGTTTCTACTCTTCTCAGGACTCTCTCAAGGTAATTCCGTTGCTGTGTGTGTGGGGTTTGGTCTTTTTATTACAAAAATGATTATAGGGGATCTGGAGGCTGCTGCTACCAATGCAGATGGAAGTGTATACATACCATGACCTTGTCTTCTAGTTAATATTAATAATATTAGTAACAGTATTAGTATTGTTATTATTAACAAGTAATGTAGTGGTTAGGGCTCTGGACTCTTGACCGGAGGGTCGTGGGTTCAATTCCAGGTGGGGGACACTGCTGCTGTACCCTTGAGCAAGGTACTTTACCTTGATTGCTCCAGTAAAAACCCAACTGTATAAATGGGGAATTGTATGTAAAAAATAATGTTGAATAAATAATGTAAATGTATATATAATGTAAATGATATCTTGTAACAATTGTAAGTCGCCCTGGATAAGGATATACACACTCATATATAGTCCTTTCCTCTCGTACTTCTTGTGGGACGTGTTTCAGTAAATAAGGATTCAAAGCCAGGGTGTAAAACTGAGATGCACGGTAAAGCATATTAAAATAAAAACATTATAATCATTTTAAATCGGAAAGTATTACTAACGGAAAAGCACGGGAACACAGCAGGATTGCCGTGGCGATTTACTGCGGGAATCTTTTATAAGGGATGTGTCTGCATTGGTGGAATTGTCCTGTGCATGTTACATTATCCATTGCTGCACCGCAGAGCCCTATCAGCACCAGTCAGACAGCGTGCTATCAGGCCCTGTGTACCGTGCAGCTCCCAAGGCATTGTGCTGCCGAGGCTGCTTGCTCGGGCATCTTCAGGGTAAAACGCTGCTCCGCACAGCCAGCAGGGGTAGAGGCTGATGGAGCTGATTGGTCACACTTCACATCTCAAGCACCTCTTCCCCCATTGCCATGTACTGTAGTTACTCACATACAAAACATGACTCTGCAGCACTGGTAAACGTATTTTATTATAAACTCCCCACTTTACTACTGGTCTTGTTTAAAGGGCTTTTTCTGTATATGGGTTTTGTATGAAAGGCTCTTGGGGATATTTCAGTGGCATGTTCTTTGTGTCGCAGTGGTGGAAGTCGGACGATCACCCTCCTCCTGCTCCGACCTCCTCCGAGCTCCAGCCTGACCTTCCCCCCCAGCCCCTGCTGCAGCAAGAGCAGAGGGACCCGAGCAGTGCATGCTGGGACCTGGAGTTCTTTGTGTCCGGCTTCAACACTCCCGGCTGTGAGCTGGGCTCAGCATTGGACTGCAACTCCCACCCGCCCCAGCAGGCCAGCGCGAGGCGCGGGAACGGGGGGCTGCACCACCTCAGGGAGAATTCAGCGGATCCTAGCAGCAGCTTGATGGCCGATCTGCTGGCGTCTCAGCAGGTTCCATCGACCTACCCCACTGTGGATAGCCAGGCTCACTACACTGGGCACCAAAAACTGCACCCGAGCATCGGGGATCCCTCTAGAGACTGCTTAGGGTTCTTTCTGGGGAACGGGTGGAGTGGAGATTGGGACCCCAAAGTGACCAGCGGTGCTTCCATCGAAGGGCATTTCCACCCAGACCGGGCGTTACATCACCAGCCTCCCATGATGCAACACTTCGGCTTGCTTCAAAATTACCCCCACAGCGGTTCCTACCAGGACCTGTTCCAGAGCCAGCAATACCTCCAGTTTCAACCCCCAGAGCACCCCGGCTTGTTCGTCACCCCAGCTCCTCCGTCTTCTTGTTCTTTCAACGCTGGCTTGGCTCTGCTAGCGCCCTCCAGTGACCTGGAGGGGAAGCGCAGGGGCAAGACAGCAGCCAGGAAGCGAGTGGCCGTGCATTGCTGTGAGCACCCGGGCTGCAGCAAGACCTACACCAAGAGCTCACACCTGAAAGCACACCGACGCACACACACGGGTGAGTAAACACTGAGGCTCTCACTTCGTGCCCGAACCTTTCCCACAGTAAAAACAGCAAAGTAGATAGAGAAAGCACTCAAAAAAAACCCATAGCCAACCATGGTGAGAAATGCATAGCACAGCCGTTGAAAAAGCATTGTAAATACTCTTTATTTGAGATTTTACATATTTTACATTTACACCCATTCTTTTTTTCATTCATTTTACATTTCTTTTAAAGATGACATTCGTGCATACAGACATGCATTTGGTTTCAAAAGCATTTGAAATACATTTAAAAACACCAAGACAATCGTGCTTTGTACAAGGTTAAAACAGACACAGATTAAAATCAACATGACAAAACCTGTGCTGCTTTAAAAGTGACTGGGAAAAAAACATATAACCATCTATAAAAAACTAGTGCTTGTGCGGGCAGGGGAGTGCTCTCTTAAAAAAAGTTCAAAAGGTGAACATGTAGGGGTGTTCCCTACCGGCAGTTAAAATTCTCCAGGCAAGCTCACAGCCAGGTGAAGGCACATGAAAACTCTGTAATGTAAAAGCCCAGTGAGGGAAATGCAAAAAGAGAGAGATTTGAAAGTGCTTACAGCGTCCCTCGTGTTCTGCTGTACAAGGGAGGGGTTCACATTGAAAGGGGGCGGCTCAGTGAATCTCTCTGGCTCTGTGTCTGCAGGTGAGAAGCCCTACCACTGCACCTGGCAGGGCTGCGGCTGGAAGTTCGCCCGCTCCGATGAGCTGACCCGACATTACCGCAAGCACACCGGCCAGCGCCCGTTCCAGTGCCAGCGGTGCGAGCGGGCATTCTCCCGGTCCGACCACCTGGCGCTGCACAAGAAGCGACACGCCTGAACACGCGGCACGCAATCCACGCAGCGCACGGATCCTTCATTCAGCTAAAACCCAACTGCAGTGCCCCCCCTAGTGGCCAGATCCATGTAGCGCGTATCACAGTTGCCTGTAATGCTTTGAGTAAATGAGATGAAAATCGAAACCAAGCAGAAACGAACAAGTAAATGAAGCATCGTGGGAGAGACAAGTGAGCGGTGGGCTGGTGTTTAAACCATATACCATTAAAAACATATATAGAACTAGACCCGCCAACGGCTGACTTTGAGTGAGATGCATGCTTATAGATCTGCCGCTGAGAGGAGAGAGCGCTGTAAGCAATGTAAACAGGCAGATAGGCGCAGCGTTTATCCGGGTTTCATTCATTTAGCTTCAATACAATTATATTTTTAAACTTGGATTCTAAACTATTAAATTATTCTACAAATCTTGCAATGTCTGATTAATTGATTTTAGTTGCAAAATCAAAAATCAAGATACACACACATAGCCCTCAAAGCAATATAGGAGGCTGTGTGGTCCAGTGGTTAAAGAAGAGGGCTTGTAACTAGAAGGTCCCTGGTTCAAATCCCACCTCAGTCACTGACTCATTGTGTGACCCTGAGTAAGTCACTTAACCTCCTTGTGCTCCGTCTTTCGGGTGAGACGTAGTTGTAAGTGACTCTGCAGCTGATGCATAGTTCACACACCCTAGTCTCTGTAAGTCGCCTTGGATAAAGGCGTCTGCTAAATAAACACATAATAATATATGTATCTAAGGTTGTTTACTTCCTCTTCGATGTCTTTGAGTTTCTCTCTACAGACAGTGTCCTTCAGAGCTGTAATAAATCTCCTTTTCTTTATAAAAACATGTTTTTGCTGCACATTTCTTATCCATAGACAACAGAAATGAATGCTTACTGGAATAATACGTTTGTATACATTTACATGAACTGTATGTAATTAAACCGGACATTTCGAGACAGGATTAAACATTGTTAATCCGTATCAGTTTCTAAATGAAATCGCGGATATTTGACAACGAGTGAAGCTTTTATTAAGAATGAATATATAAATGAATTAAACCCGGATAAACGCGGCGCGTATCTGCCTGTTTACATTGCTTACAGCCCTCTCTCCTCTCAGCGGCAGATCTATAAGCATCCAAGTGACTGACTGTTATTTATGTGAATTAATTAATGCCTATATTATGTCAAGAAACATTTTGCCAGGGCAAGCGCTCTGTGAAAGTGCTCTCCGCTGTTTACTAACTCCGCCTTCAGCAGCAGCTTACTGGCTGCAAAGCGCGTCAGTCATTAGGGGGAGGAGCTGGTTGGTTACTGCTGGGTAAGAAAGGACGAAAGGGGTGGAGCCAATTTCACCCTCCAGGAAGTCAATCTGAAAGCATGCCTTGCAAACTGAGATTTCTTCAACCGAGTGCACTGTAGCACCAGAAACACGTGTTTCTTTCAAAACTGCACATTTCTAGACTTATAAAGTGAATGCCGGTTCATGGCCAGGGGAAAGGTATGGAATGTGTGGAATTAGCTCCAGTCACTGCTGAACTGCAGTTAACAACATGCACGGGCTGAGCACTGCCCTGTAGTTTTAACGCTGTGATGCTGCGATGCCAGGGGGCTGTGATTGCAGCCGTGTGGATCCGTGCGCAACGCTGTGACGCTGCAGCTTTGTAAATGGACCGCCTGCTCAAATGCTGAATATTGTGCCTTTCTCTTTTATTTGTATTTGAATGTTAATAAAGTTTGGAGCAGTGTGGAGTAGTGGTTAGGGCTCTGGACTCTTGACCGGAGGGTCGTTGGTTCAATCCCAGGTGGGGGGGACACTGCTGCTGTACCCTTGAGCAAGGTACTTTACCTAGATTGCTCCAGTAAAAACCCAACTGTATAAATGGGTAATTGTATGAAAAAAAATAATGTGAAATAGTGTATAATGTGATATCTTGTAACAATTGTAAGTCGCCTGGGTAGGGGTGTCTGCTAATAAATAATAATAACATTATACATGGTAAACTATAATTTACAATCGTATTATCTTTGACGTCACTATCGGAGTTGATAAAGTAATGTTACAGTTACAAGTTACTTGCACACAAGTGTAACTCGTTACAGTAACGCATTACCGTCTGTGTGTCACTGAAAATAAACCCTAAATATTTGTCATAGCATGTTACACCACACGGGGGCAGCAAAGCTGTGATTGTAACGTTACGGAGGCGCAGTTCAGTCAGGCTTTCGGGAAACTCGTTGTATTCCACTCGCTAACTCCCCCCCTTTAGATACTGATGATAACCTCCTGCTGCTGTAAAGCAAAAATCACAAAAATTTTGGATCCAAGCACAGCCCTCGACCTTCCCCTGGATGAAAGAGGAGATCATGCAGAGTTTGGTTGCGCTGGCTCCTGCGGGTCCGAATGCAGAAAGAAACAGACAGACAGACAAACCTTTATATATTAAGAACAACAACGACAACAACAACAACACATTGCCAATATTGCTATAATAATGATATTATTGAATTGTATTTTGTCACACTTGTACTTGCTTGAACCAAAAGTCATTGTATTTATCTTGCTCTTAATTGTATTACTTGTATTCTAGCACTTGAAATGTATTTGCTTACGATTGTAAGTCGCCCTGGATAAGGGCGTCTGCTAAGAAATAAATAATAATAATAATAATAATAATAATAATAATAATAATAATAATAATAATAATAATAATAATAATAATAATAATAATAATATATTGAAATGTACCAAGACTTTAAACTTTTGTTACGTTTCCCAGTACCTCGTGTTAAATTAGAGCTTCAAACACGTAGAACAGATAAGAGACGCGCTCTTCAGTTTGGTTTTCTGAGGCTGGGTTTGTTCACGCTTAAAAAGACGGTGTTCTTTAACCCGGTTCGTTTTCCCGGTACAATAATAATAATACACTGTTGGAGAAATTGATAGCAATGTTATTGTTGCTGTTGGCACGCCGAGGACGGATACAGGGTTACTGAAATCCGCGCCTTACGTGCGTCAGAACCGTACATTAACAAGAAAGAAAAGAGAACATTGCAGAACAGAGGCCAGCTATTGCATTGCAGGAAGCAAAAGTGAGTAGCACTGTAACTCAACACGGGATGGATTTCCTAACACAGAACAAGTAGCTATGAGACTGTAAGAGCCTCCCTTTCTCTGTCTCTGCTGCACCAGCACAGAGGGAGGCTGTTCAGAGAGTATAAGAGCCTCTCTTTCTCTTTCTCTGCTGCACCAGCACAGAGCAGAGGGAGGCTGTTCAGAGAGTATAAGCGCCTCCCTTTCTCTTTCTCTCCTCCTCCAGCACAGAGGGAGGCTGTTCAGAGAGTATAAGAGCCTCCCTTTCTCTTTCTCTGCTCCACCAGCACAGAGCAGAGGGAGGCTGTTCAGAGAGTATAAGAGCCTCTCTTTTTCTTACTCTGCTCAACCAGCACAGAGCAGAGGGAGGCTGTTCAGAGAGTATAAGAGCCTCCCTTTCTCTTTCTCTGCTCCAGCAGCACAGAGGGAGGCTGTTCAGAGAGTACAAGAGCCTCCCTTTCTCTTTCTCTGCTCCAGCAGCACGGAGCAGAGGGAGGCTGTTCAGAGAGTATAAGAGCCTCCCTTTCTCTTTCTCTGCTCCTCTAGCACAGAGGGAGGCTGTTCAGAGAGTATAAGAGCCTCCCTTTCTCTTTCTCTGCCCCACCAGCACAGAGCAGAGGGAGGATGTTTAGCTCTTACACTGACTTACTGAAACTTTACCAAGGGTAACATTAGAGTGGTCAAAACCACACTTTCACAAATAATGTGATCCAGAAATAGCTAGATAAAAGAAAAGAAAAAACAAACGGTCCTCTCTGTGATTTAATCTGATATGACGCTCTCTCCGCGGCTGAATGTATAAAAAGACACGTCTCTGAACCTCACTGTGGAAAGGCAGAAGCAGGCCTTGTAAACATGAAGTGATCCGAGGCCAGGGGCTGTCCTGAAACGCTCCTCTGACTACAGGGGGAGTGAAGTGGACCATTCTCCCCACTAGGGGGAGTAGAACACTGTCACTTATGAAGTTAGGGGATGATATTAGGGCTGCGCGTGTTTCAGTGCTCGACGCTGTGCAATTAATTTCTTAACAAACTTATCCAGGGTTACAATTGTTACAAGATATCACATTATTTTTACATACAATTCCCCATTTATACAGTTGGGTTTTTACTGGAGCAATCTAGGTAAAGTACCTTGCTCATGGGTACAGCAGCAGTGTCCCCCCACCTGGGATTGAACCCACGACCCTCACTGCTCCACACTGCTCCCCTTAATATGCTCCCCCTCCCCCCCCCCAATCAGCCCGGAGGAGTCTTTTCAGAAGCACCTTGTTTGCTGTTGGTTGGTGTCTTCAGTTTATTAGGACCACAGACTCCACAAGGTGCTGGAAGGTGTCCCGAGGGATCCAGTCAGTCATTAATGTTTTCACCCAATCAGCGCAGAGAGGCAGGCAGAGGATTGTGATTAGAGTCGCCACCTGACCCCATAATTTCGGGACACTTTGGGACTGGACGGGGCTTTTAAGTGACCCTTAAACTGAAAGCATTAAAACGTGAATTCAGCGCTAAACACTTGCTTAATTTATACTGGTTCTTAATTATCCGAATCACTGAAACACAAATCTTACAAAATAATAATAATAATAATATATATATATATCTTCAATAAACGCGTGTTGGTTTATTCAAGACATTTTTTTTTTTATTTTGTAAAATTGGTATTTCAGTTCTCAATATATTTCAGTTGCTAATTAGATCCTGTTAATTAGTAATTTACACGGACTCTCCCAATTAAATAATAACATTGATCAGATGTTCACTCTGTCTGGTGTCCGAATAGTATTAATGATCCGAGCGGGAGAAGGCGATATTATTATTATTATTATTATTATTATTATTATTATTATTATTATTATTATTATTATTATTATTATTATTATACTATTAGAAACTATAAATAAACTTTAAAATATATAGTATTAAAAAATATGAATAAAATAAATAAATATTGATGATAGTATTTATTTATTTAATTTGTTAAAAGCTGTTATTGTATTGTCATGCTGCCTCGAGATAATTAATTAACAAAATCACCAATCCTTTTCCTCTGTTTTTTTACAGTATCTGCTGAAAGACATTTAGGGGTGTTCTGCTCGCCCTTGTGGGGACAGTGCCTCACTTCACTCCCCCTGTAGTCAGAGGAGCGTTTCAGGACAGCCCCTGGCCTCGGATCACTTCATGTTTACAAGGCCGGCTTCTGCCTTTCCACAGTGAGGTTCAGAGACGTGTCTTTTTATACATTCAGCCGCGGGGAAAGCGTCATATCAGATTAAATCACAGAGAGGTGCCTTTGATATCACTGCAGTGTGGAAGGCAGTGGGTTTGAGGAGCTCAGTGGTTAGATAAAGAAAGCGCTGGGCTGCAGTGTGGAAGGCAGTGGGTTTGAGGAGCTCAGTGGTTAGATAAAGAAAGCGCTGGGCTGCAGTGTTGAAGGCAGTGGGTTTGAGGAGCTCAGTGGTTAGATAAAGAAAGCGCTGGACTGCAGTGTGGAAGGCAGTGGGTTTGAGGAGCTCAGTGGTTAGATAAAGAAAGCGCTGGACTGCAGTGTGGAAGGCAGTGGGTTTGAGGAGCTCAGTGGTTAGAGACATTTTATAACATGAATAAATAGTTTTAAAAGATTCCATGGAGTTTTGGAAAGCAGTGCAGAAACAGCTCAGTGCTGCGGAACAGTGCGTTCACCAGACGTGATCAAATATACGACTAGTGGTGACTGGAGCACGATTCCTACCTTGGATCATTCAACACATTAGCATTCACTCTACCCCTCGTGTAAAGACTATCCCATTCTGAAATCCCACTGGCACGCACACACAGTCCACCCTGCTGGTGATCCGCTGCAGTGTACCAGGCAGGCAGGCAGTGTGCTGTGGGGATCACTGTGCTGTGTGGCTCCATTGTGTTTGCATTGCTGGTGATGCTGCCGATGGCTCTGCTTGTTTTTCTTATAACGATATCCCAGTCCTGTTTTTGCAAAGTTTTCCAGGAGTGAGAACAGAGTATCATGTTTTCTCCGAAAAGCAGACATTCGAATTGGGTTAAGGTTAGGGCTGCTTTAGCAGCTCCACTAGAGCCACACTGCTTCCCTCCCTCCCAGTCCCTCCTCAGCTCCACTAGAGCCACACTGCTTCCCTCCCTCCCAGTCCCTCCTCAGCTCCACTAGAGCCACACTGCTTCCCTCCCTCCCAGTCCCTCCTCAGCTCCACTAGAGCCACACTGCTTCCCTCCCTCCCAGTCCCTCCTCAGCTCCACTAGAGCCACACTGCTTCCCTCCCTCCCAGTCCCTCCTCAGCTCCACTAGAGCCACACTGCTTCCCTCCCTCCCAGTCCCTCCTCAGCTCCACTAGAGCCACACTGCTTCCCTCCCTCCCAGTCCCTCCTCAGCTCCACTAGAGCCACACTGCTTCCCTCCCTCCCAGTCCCTCCTCAGCTCCACTAGAGTCACACTGCCTCCTTCCCTCCCAGTCCCTCCTCAGCTCCACTAGAGCCACACTGCTTCCCTCCCAGTCCCTCCTCAGCTCCACTAGAGCCACACTGCTTCCCTCCCTCCCAGTCCCTCCTCAGCTCCACTAGAGCCACACTGCTTCCCTCCCTCCCAGTCCCTCCTCAGCTCCACTAGAGCCACACTGCTTCCCTCCCAGTCCCTCCTCAGCTCTAACCACTAGAGCCACAGTCCTCGAAATACTTCGGACTTTTTCTGAAGTTGTTGGCCTTTCTGCCTTTGCAAGCTATAATAAGCCCTGAGCTGTAAACATTCCTGCCTGAAGTATTCTCGTCACCCAACTCCAAGTCATGGAAATGTACCACCTTTATCAATTACAGAAGGCCTGGTCTTTGAGACGGCTTTTCAAACTTAAAACGGCAGGCTGCGAGCCAGAGAGAGGCCCGGGTTGCTAGGCAACGAACCACAAGGGTCTTGGTATGTTTACGAAACTGACTGACCTAGTTTGCCTTGACGAGAGAGCAGAGAGGAGGGAGAGGAGGTCATGGAAATGCTTTCCTGACCAAAGGGAAAACATTTTCTTTCATGTTTTTTTTTTTTTTTTTTTTTGGTTGGTTTTCAGTGAGCGGTTTTAAGATGTATAATACTTGGTAATGCAATTTGAAGTGGATTTTGTGGACTTTATTCCAGGCATGTAGGAAGGTTTAAAGCACGTGTTGAAAATATAAATGGTGGAAGTGATGTCAAAGAACAAAAACACGAGCTGGTTAAAAAAAAAAAATTAAACTTTAAAATTAATCTATAGACATGTACAGTACATACATCCATATGGGTCTGGTAATATAGAGAAAGCTCCTAAAGAAATGTATACAATCCATCTCGTAACAAAAGTCTTTGAAAATCAACGTCTAAAAATGTGTAGACACATCCAGAGGGATGATAGGTGAGTATCTTCAGATGCTTCTGAGTGATTCTTTGCTGCTCGAGTTTTTAAAATGCATCTTGTTTGACTCTCCTGATGGTTTCAGACTGAGGTCTTTAGCACTACATTTCCCCCTGCACTGTGAAGCCACTGACTTTCTTAAAGCACCCTGAAATAGGCTCTAAAGCACGTCTTCTCTCTGAGTTCAGCGGGCACACCAGAGTGTAACTGTTAACTTGTCCCCCCCTGCAACACTCTGCCCCGGTTGATTTAAGAAGAGTGAAACGTGTTCTATGAGAACAGAGTGATGTTTTATTTCCATCCACTAGGGGCAGAGTGTCTCAGGCGAGCGCCTTCACTCACACAGCTTTTAACCCCCTCTCATCTCACTGACAGGGTCTGAATCTGTAACCGCAGCTCTCTCTTTCCATCTCATTCATCTTGTACTAGTATCTTGCATTGCTATGCCCAGTATGGAGTACTTTGCATGTCATAACACTGCATTGAATCTGGCTTTTGTTTTGTAGTTAAGCATTCATTGTTCTCTCGACTCTGTGGCCTATTTGGAAGCTCTTGTGCTGTTTATATTCCGAGCATGTGCCTTCGCTGTGCTCCAAGGCTTTTTGAAGAGTCGACCCACTTCACTTTTCTAGGGCAGCAATAAAATGATTATGTAAACCGACAGGTCGGGTTACACAACCCTGGCACATACACCTCTCTCTCTCTCTCTCTCTCTCTCTCTCTCTCTCTCTCTCCCTCTTTGTCTTTCTGCCTCTCTCTCTCTCTCTCTGCCTCTCGAGTTCGATGAAGAATTTGCTTAGAGCCAGTTAAAATCGTAATGTCTCTCAAGATGACAGACTACAAGTTGTGAAAATAAAATGATTGTAGCGTGCACGGGGTAAGTACACAGCAGGGCTGGTAGGTGACGTAATCACACACGAAGCCCGATATGCGCCCCTTGCAAAGGCTCTTCTGTACAGCGGTATCGGCGCTATGCTTTAGTGCGAGAGGACCCGGGTTCGCGCCCGCCCTTCACCTGTATGTGGATTGCCTCGCCCTGTGTGTATAAAAGTCATAAATCAACGTACAAACACCATCAAAAATGTTCAAAGAAAATTCAGTTTTGCCCCGTCCTCGGGGAAGATGCCCCTGGGGTCAAGCTAAAAAACATCACTTTGTAAAACATTTTAAAGAACAAAATACAGTAGGATGAAAAATAGAGAACTTTATTTAAATTACAGATGTTCTTAAAACATTTGAACATGTTCAGCATTTAGGAAGTTTTCTCAAATGACATTTCTGCTTCCCACACAGTAGCGCAGTATGCATTTTTTTGTTATTAAATAACGACGTTGATTAGGTTGCGCGGCTGTATCATATTACAATCTGAATGTTCACATGGCCAATACCTGTTTAGTTTGTGTTTTTAATAGTGTGCGTTTAATAAGGACCGTCTTATTAAATTCAAACAGAAATATCAACACGTTCACAACAACGCTACATTTAGAAACACTGACCTAAGCGTAATGAACATTGAGAATGATTTTGAATTACAGCCACGGGCGCAGGCGTCGCTGAACTGCAGGACCGGCTGAGGCGGTGATGAGATTTTACAGACGGGAGCTTTTTGACTCTTAAAATATCACGAGGCGAAAGGTTACGGTCGCCCTGAGCGTTCATAATGAAGTGGTCGACTTGTTTAGCTGGAATATAACAAGGCTGTTTTTTTGTGTGTTTTTTTAGTTATCCATATACTTAACTATGACAGAAAATTGAAGAATGTGACATTTCGAAATCTAACATAAAATACGACTCCACTGCTATTATGGCTTCCGGTAAACTTTTGCGATATCATTTTGTTTCTTTGATTACAACCCTAAAATATTAGGTGACGCTAAACGTTTGGCCGTAGTTGTATTATTATTATTATTATTATTATTATTATTATTATTATTATTATTATTATTATTATTATTATTGTATGATATACATTCTAAAACCAGTGTGTAGTTATTTCTGATAATCAATTTGTATATGAATGCCAGTATTCCTTCAAATCAATACACTGGGATTGCATTGAACAGCATAGCTGATGGCATTTCAGTTTTCTATAAGGGGCTGATGTAAGTCTTCTCTGTCTTCTCAAACGGCTTGTTATTATGAGACATAATAAAAACAAAAAAATAATCACTCTAGGAACGTTATTTAGAACTTTTATTTAACGTCATGCAACTACAAAATGACGCAGTGTATAAAAAGCTATAGAAAGCGGCGTGCAATTCAATATATTACACATTATTCAGCAGGTTTCGTTGGACTTTATGAAGCAACATGTGTTAATTCTATAGGGGGATGCAACGCTTTCTCCCATGGTTTGCAGATCCATTTGCAAGCTGTCTGATTTCTATTCAAACCTGTCCACTGGTCAAGCTTTGATAAATAAAAGCACGACCCCAAGACAAGGTTGAAAGCCTCACTGACAAAATGGATATGTATGCAATGGATCACACCGATTATTCATCCTGTTACTCAAACTGGGGTAATGTGAGCTGAGGCTGGACAGCCGACTGTGTGGATTGAAACTAATAGGCTTCAGTGACCTGCCCTACAAGCCCAGCGTGATGTGATTTGAGGACAGAGCGCTCAGCACTGCCAGAACACGCTCCAGTATCTCGTGTACTGACCCAGTTGAAAATTCATAGAAGACTCTCCGTGTTATTCTAAACTTCTGCTAGTTCCCCCCCCCCCCCCCCCCCCCCCCCCCCCCCCCCCGGCTACGGCATAGAGTCAAAGATCTATATTTAAACTGTTTTATTTAACAGTGTTTACTTAATAATATATATCTATATATATATATAATTTAGATACTAAAAAGTGAAAACTACAAAGCGGTGTGTAATTCAATATGATAAGGTAACATTGTTCAGCAGGTTTCATTCGACTTTATGACGCACAATGTGTTCATTCTGTAGGGTGATGGAAAACTTTTGGCCAGAGCTGTATGGTCAGAAAACTACTCGTTTTTTTACAACCCAAATGGCGAAACGCCAAGAAACGAGCCCTCTTAACAACAACAGCGTGGTGGCTCCTGTTCATCGGATGACTCGCTCCGTCGCTGGTATTGTTGAAACCTGAAGATTATGATCAAACACGACGAGGCGAAGGTCAGCATTCAGCTCCGACCCCACCAACAACAAGACAGGAAACCAACAAGCAGAGGGGAGCTTGAAGCATATGTGAAAGCTATTGTAAATCAAGCTCAGACTGTCAGGTCTAGAAACTAAAATGCCATCCCTATACCTTTTTGTTTGCAAATGAACCTCTGTGCAAAAGTATGTGCTACATAGTGTTGTTTCCATTTTTTTTTTTTGTCCAAACATATACATACTTGCTTGCCAAATGACATTCTGTATTCTATATATAAACCATAAAAGCCAGGTGGAGCTCACAGAGCGTGCCTGAAGACACCGAGGGTCAGGGAGTCCAGCTGAAACCTCAGGGACAGGTTTGCAGTGGTGTGTGTGTTTTGCATGCGTGTCGCATTGTGTTGCACCATAGTTCCAGAACACCCATACAGCCGGGGTAAACTGAAGACACGGTGGATTGTAAATGTATTTGTGAAGTTAGGGAATTGTTGCATAATTCTGTCAAATTGCGTAAGCCTTGTGTGCTTTGGATCGTGCTTTTGAAATGTATTTATATAGAGACACACACGCTGCTTGGCTTGTCTATCTCTCGATGCGATTGGGTTTGGTATCAATCATAGTTGCAGATCCAGTCCACTTAACTATGCTGTACCCTGAGGGTGAGGGCTACTTTCAACACGATAATGCACCCATCCACCATGCTAGAATGGGTACTCAAACCCACTGCCTCCCACACTGCAGCCCAGAGCTTTCTCTAATCACTGAGCTACTCAAACCCACTGCCTCCCACACTTCAGCCCAGAGCTTTCTCTAACCACTGAGCTACTCAAACCCACTGCCTCCCACGCTGCAGCCCAGAGCTTTCTCTAACCACTGAGCTCCTCAAACCCACTGCCTTCCACAATGCAGCACAGCACATTCTTTATCTAACCACTGAGCTACTCAAACCCACTGCCTTCCACACTGCAGCCCAGCACTCTAACCACTGAGCTCCTCAAACCTACTGCCTTCCACACTGCAGCCCAGCACTTTCTTTCTCTAACCACTGAGCTACTCAAACCCCACTGCCTTCCACACTGCAGCCCAGCGCTTCCTTTATCTAACCACTGAGCTCCTCAAACACACTGCCTTCCACACTGCAGCCCAGCGCTTTCTTTATCTAACCACTGAGCTACTCAAACCCACTGCCTTCCACACTGCAGCCCAGCGCTTTCTTTATCTAACCACTGAGCTCCTCAAACCCCACTGCCTTCCACACTGCAGCCCAGCGCTTTCTTTATCTAACCACTGAGCTCCTCAAATCCCACTGCCTTCCACACTGCAGCCCAGCGCTTTCTTTATCTAACCACTGAGCTCCTCAAACCCCACTGCCTTCCACACTGCAGCCCAGCATGCAGCTCACTGTACAATTACGTCAAGACCTCTCTTGTCAAAGGTTATACTTGTGTTTTGTTTGGCAGCCCTCTCCCTGAGTAAAGGCCAGTGTTACACAAAGCAAACAGAGGCATTTGGCCACATGTGCTGCTCAAACAGAGCTTGGGGAAATTACTGCATAACTTCATGCCACGTAGTAAAATGAATGTGGAGCGAAATGTCATTGAATTATCAGTCCTGTGCTGATGAGGAGCGTCTCCTCAATTACTCCCTGAGGAGCTCAGTGGTTAGAGAAAGAAAGCACTGGGCTGTAGTGTGGAAGGCAGTGGGTTTGAGGAGCTCAGTGGTTAGATAAAGAAAGCGCTGGGCTGCAGTGTGGAAGGCAGTGGGTTTGAGGAGCTTAGTGGTTTGATAAAGAAAGCGCTGGGCTGCAGTGTGGAAGGCAGTGGGTTTGAGGAGCTCAGTGGTTAGATAAAGAAAGCGCTGGGCTGCAGTGTGGAAAGCAGTGGGTTTGAGGAGCTCAGTGGTTAGATAAAGAAAGTGCTGGGCTGCAGTGTTGAAGGCAGTGGGTTTGAGGAGCTCAGTGGTTAGATAAAGAAAGCGCTGGGCTGCAGTGTGGAAGGCAGTGGGTTTGAGGAGCTCAGTGGTTAGATAAAGAAAGCACTGGGCTGCAGTGTGGAAGGCAGCGGGTTTGAGGAGCTCAGTGGTTAGATAAAGAAAGCGCTGGGCTGCAGTGTGGAAGGCAGTGGGGTTTGAGGAGCTCAGTGGTTAGATAAAGAAAGCGCTGGGCTGCAGTGTGGATTGCAGTGGGTTTGAGGAGCTCAGTGGTTAGATAAAGAAAGCGCTGGGCTGCAGTGTGGAAGGCAGTGGGTTTGAGGAGCTCAGTGGTTAGATAAAGAAAGAGCTGGGCTGCAGTGTGGATTGCAGTGGGTTTGAGGAGCTCAGTGGTTAGATAAAGAAAGCGCTGGGCTGCAGTGTGGAAGGCAGTGGGTTTGAGGAGCTCAGTGGTTAGATAAAGAAAGCGCTGGGCTGCAGTGTGGAAGGCAGTGTGTTTGAGGAGCTCAGTGGTTAGATAAAGGAAGCGCTGGGCTGCAGTGTGGAAGGCAGTGGGTTTGAGTAGCTCAGTGGTTAGATAAAGAAAGCGCTGGGCTGCAGTGTGGAAGTCAATGGGTTTGAGTAGCTCAGTGATTAGATAAAGAAAGCGCTGGGCTGCAGTGTGGAAGGCAGTGGGTTTGAGGAGCTCAGTGGTTAGATAAAGAAAGCGCTGGGCTGCAGTGTGGAAGGCAGTGGGTTTGAGGAGCTCAGTGGTTAGATAAAGAAAGCACTGGGCTGCAGTGTGGAAGGCAGTGGGTTTGAGGAGCTCAGTGGTTAGAGTGCTGGGCTGCAGTGTGGAAGGCAGTGGGTTTGAGTAGTAAAAAAAAAAGTAGTTAAAAAAAAAAGCTTTACAAGTGACAAACGAGATTAATCTCAACCGGACTGTGATTATAACCACAGTGATATGATGAGTACGTACTCCCATTGACTCTCATTATGATCTGGCCGGGACAGTTCAATGTGGGGATAACACTCACAGGGTGACTTGAATCTACAATATTCTACTGCAAAACACATTGTTGGCCAACTGTATTTGAATCAGGCTCACTGCGCTTTCCCTGGCGCATACCTGAACTGACCTTTAGAACGAATGCTTGCAATACTATTTGCACATTCCCAGGGGCCAGTGAACTGTGTCCTTACTAAACCCTGGGCTTGGTGGACTTAATTCAACCCGAAGTCTGTTTCCACACCCACCCGTGGCATTTACAGCCTTCACAGGAGCGCTGACGCCTTTATCTTCTCCCTTCTTGTTGTTGTGCTGACTCTGTGGATCTGGAAGCTCCTCGATGGAAGGGTGGAGGGAGGGCTGGGGTCCTGAACTCTCTCCGGTCTCACAGGCTCGGCTGGTTGAGAGAACGCTCAGAACGAGGGCCGGACCGCAGGCCGTGGCTGAAGACGGCTCTCGTCAGACAGGCTGGGCTGCTTGCAGCCTTCAGCTGAGCGGCTCTCGGTGAGCTGAAAACGAGCAGGCCAGAGAAATCGCCACGTCACTCCACTGGAACTGGAACGATGTGCAAGACGATAAGCCAGTTAACACGCACTGAATAATTCCCACACCACTAGGTTGTATGTAATTCAGACCAGTTTGATTGGAATGGCGTAGAAGGCAATTGTCTTTCTCTTCTTTTCCTTTTTGCCCTTCTTTCAACTTTAACCATTGAGCTGTGCTCTTATTATTTATTATTATTTATTTCTTAGCAGACGCCCTTATCCAAGGCGACTTACAATTGTTACAAGATATCACATTATTTTTCCATACAATTACCCATTTATACAGTTGGGTTTTTACTGGAGCAATCTAGGTAAAGTACCTTGCTCAAGGGTACAGCAGCAGTGTCCCCCCCACCTGGGATTGAACCCACGACACTCCGGTCAAGAGTCCAGAGCCCTAACCACTACTCCACACTGCTGCCTGGGTCACTTTGTCTGTCTTTTATTTAAATACACAATCCTCCTCCTATATCGTAAACATAACTGGTAAAAAAAAAAAGGCTTAATCATTCTAGAAGGGCTCAGAAGCATTCTAGAATGGTTTAGACCCCCATTAGAATCCCTTATTCAAGAATACTAACTAACATTTAAACAAAAAAATATGAATCTTTGCAGAGACTGGTCACTGTATATTGATAACAACTTATTTTTATTTTTCAAAGCGTGATGCATCATTTTGTATTTACAGTGGTGACGAAGGATGTGTGATGCTTGTATGTAATTAATACACAGAAATATAATATTAAGCATTACTCCACCACACCCCCACCCTGTATTCTCTAAGCTGTTAATCACATAAGCTCAGAGCTTACATTTCTCAATTCATCATTTATTCAGAGAAATGTTTGTTGCAGACAGCGTCCAAAAAAGCTTGAAGAAATAGGACAACGTCACATTTAATTTCCAAATGGCATGACCCCCTAAGAGAAAGGGTGCTCCCTCCAGTCCAGGGCAGGCTTGAGGCATGGAGACTGAACTGCTCCCTCCCTCACCCCCTAAGAGAAAGGGTGCTCCCTCCAGTCCAGGGCAGGCTTGAGGCATGGAGACTGAACTGCTCCCTCCCTCACCCCCTAAGAGAAAGGGTGCTCCCTCCAGGGCAGGGCAGGCTTGAGGCATGGAGACTGTACTGCTCCCTCACCTGGTAAGAGAAAGTGTGTTCTCTCCAAACGCAAAAGTATTAAAACATAACTCCTCCCCAGACACACACACAATCGAGCTGCGTGCGACAGATTAGCTTGGAGTTAATCACTGAATCAGAGGCGTGCTTGTTTCTGCTGTATTGTTGGTGGTTTTTTCTTGGTAACACAGATGGGACGAACTTTGCACAAACGAAGGTACACACAGTGCTACCACGTTAATTCCAGTGAATCTTACCTCGTGAATACTGCCTTCATTCCATAGGTCTCAGATTCCCCTAGATGAAAAAAAAGCTCACATGATGGTAAAGATGAATTTGATTCCATGGCAATTGATTTGAAGCTGTAAGTGAAGAATAGTTATCGAAGGCTTCATGCAGATACTTCAATGCTGAACTTGTGTCCAGAGCTGTAGGGTCACCTTCAGTATTAAAGGCACACCTGGGCTGTATTTCTAAAGTCAGGAGTGAAGGATATTCTATAGTAAAACCTTGCTTTTAAAGTGACTGCAGCTGATAATTGCATACATCTTATCTGTCGCCTCAAATGTGCAATTTTGAAAGAAACACAGAGAGTGGTGAGGGGATGGAACGGGTTACCTAGTCATGTTGCTGAAGGAGACTCTTCTTCACACAGAGAGTGGGGAGGGGATGGAATGGGTTACCTAGTCATGTTGCTGAAGGAGACTCTTCTTCACACAGAGAGTGGTGAGGGGATGGGATGGGTTACCTAGTCATGTTGCTGAAGGAGACTCTTCTTCACACAGAGAGCGGTGAGGGGATGGAATGGGTTACCTAGTCATGTTGCTGAAGGAGACTCTTCTTCACACAGAGAGTGGGGAGGGGATGGAATGGGTTACCTAGTCATGTTGCTGAAGGAGACTCTTCTTCACACAGAGAGCGGTGAGGGG